>NW_028258142.1:2920277-3220555 GCF_053883595.1 Heterocephalus glaber | reverse complement strand
AATGAATTGAAGAGTTGGTTTTTCAGAAGAATAAATAAAATCAATACATCCTTAGCCAAGCATATTAAAAAAAGGAAAGAAAAGGCTCTAATCCATACAATTAAGAATGAAAAAGGTGAAGTCACAACAGATCCAGCAGAAATCCAGAAGATCGTCAATACCTACTTTGAGAACCTGTACTCTAATAAAATGGAAAACACAGAAGAAATGGATAGATTCCTAGATACATACGAATTGCCAAAGTTAACTGAAGAAGATATAAAAATTCTAAACAATCCAATTGCAATCAGTGAAATTGAAAAAGTAATAAAAAAAATACCAACAAAGAAAAGCCCAGGTCCTGATGGTTTCAGTGCTTAATTCTACAAGACATTTACAGAAGAACTATCACCATTACTCTTTAAACCCTTCAATGAAATTGAAAGGAAAGAAATACTTCCAAATTCATTCCTGGAAGCAAGCATTACTTTGATTCCAAAACCAGGGAAAGACCCAACCATAAAAGAAAACTACAAGCCAATCTCCTTAATGAACATATATGCAACAATCTTCAACAAGGTACTGGCAAACAGAACACAGAGCGTCATCAAGAAGATCATATACCCTGACCAAGTTGGATTTATCCCAGGGATGCAGGGATGGCTTGACATACATAAATGAATAAGTATAATACACTGTATTAACAGAGCCAAGGACAAAAACCATATGATCATCTCAATAGATGCAGGAAAGCATTTGACAAAATCCAACATGCATTTATGTTAAAAACCCTACGAAAATTGGAAGAGATGGCCTCTACCTCAATCTGATAAATGCCATTTATGAAAAACCAACAGCCAGTATCATACTAAATGGCCAAAAACTGAAATCCTTCACACTAAAATCAGGAACAAGACAAGGATTTCCACTATCACCACTCCTGTTCACTATAGTTCTGGAAACATTAGCCACAGCAATTAGAAAAGAGAAAGAAAAGGAATAAAGATAGGAAAGGAAGAAGTTAAACTGTCATTATTTGCTGATGATATGATACTCTACATAGAAGACCCAAAAAACTCTGCCAAAAGAGTTCCAGACTTAATTGACAGATTCAGTAGAGTAGCTGTATACAAGGTCAACACACAAAAAGCAGTAGACTTTTTGTACAAAAATAACAGACTCACTGTGAGAGTAAAATTAGGGAATCAATTCCTTTCAAAATAGCATCCAAAAAAATGAAATATCTTGGAGTCAGTATAACAAAGGAAGCAAAAGACCTCTACACTGAAAATTACAGCACTCTGAAAAAATAGAAGAGGATATAAGAAAATGGAAAAGCATCCATTGCTGCTGGGTAGGAAGAACAAATATAGTGAAAATGGCCATACTTCCCAAACTGCTATATAGATTTAATGCAATGCCAATTGAAATTCCAACAATACATTTCACAGAACTGGAGAAAACAATCCAAAAATTCATTTGGAACTAGAAGAGACCTAGAATAGCCAAAGAAATTCTAGGCAACAGAGACATGGCAGGGGGTATCACAATCCCCAACTGCAAACTATACTACAAAGCTATTATAAAAAAACAGCATGGTACTGGCAAAGAAACAGACATGAGGATCAGTGGAATAGATTAGAAGAACCAGAAACAACTCCAGACATACTCAACCACCTCATCTTTGACAAAGGAGCCAACTATCCTCACTGGAGGAAAGATAGCCTCCTTAATAAATGGCGTTGGAAAAACTGGATTTCAACCTGCCAAAGATAAAAACTAGGCCCATATCTGTCACCATGCAATAAACTAAGATTGATCTAAATATTAAAACAGAAACACTAAACTGGCTGGAAGATAAATTAGGTAGAACTCTTGGAGACATTGGTATAGGAAAAGTCTTTGTGACCAAAATCTCAGTAGCACAGAAACTAGAACAAAGAATCAATAACTGGGATCTCATCTTTTTAAAAAGCTTCCACACTGCAAGAGAAACCACCAAGAGAGCTAAGAGATAACCCACAATGTGGGAAAAATTTTTTAGCAGTTGTACCTCAGACAAATTACTACTATGTAGAATATACAAAGAACTGAAAAAAATCAGACTGCCCAAATATAAAGACCCAATTCAAAAATGGGCATCTGAAATGAATAGATATTTCTCAGGCAAAGAAGTAAAAGTAGCAAATAAACATAGGAAAAAATGTTCGACATCACTGGTCATTCGAGAGATGCAGATGAAAAAACAACACTGAAATTCCACCTCATCCCAGAAAGAATGGGTGCTACCAAGAAATCAACCAACATCAAATGCTGGCGAGGGTGTGAGGAGAAAGAAACCATTCTCGATTGTTGGTGGGGTTGCAGACTGGTACAATTACTGTGGAAATCAGTATGGAGATACCTCAAAGAACTAGGACTAGAGGTACCATTTGACTCAGATATTCCCCTGCTGGGGATCTTCCCAAAAGAATTAAGAGTCATAGCACAGCGATATATGGGCACCCATGTTTATAGCGGGACAGATTGTAATGGTAAAAGCTTGGAAACAACCCAAGTGCCCATCAGCTGGAAACTGGATAAAGAAGATGTGTGTGTGTGTGTGTGTGTGTGTGTGTGTGTGTGTGTTTTATAAAATATGGCACTACTCAGCCATAAAGAATGAGAAATTAGAGATATTTATAGCTAAATGGATGCATATTGAGGACGTATTCTTAAATGAAAACAATAGGACACATATACATAAATACCAAATAGTTCCTCTGGTGTAACAAATTGAAAGTGTAAATAATGATTAAAATGAATAATTGATAATGGGAAATAGGAAGAAAATGTCCAAAGGGATAGGGGAAGTGGGAGAGGTAGGGTAAAGGAAAGAAGGGAAAGGAAAAATGATGAGAAAAGGAAAAAATGGGAACAAAGTCTTTGTAAATAAGGAAGGGTGGAGGGGTGAAGGGAGGACAGAAAATGGAGAAAAATAAGAACCAAGATATATCATGTAAACGTACAAGTATCCAATGATAAATGTAAATGTATTGTATACCTAGAATGTACCAATAAATGAATCTAAGGAGAAAAAAAAAACTGTTCACAGAAGTGATGGCAGAAAACTTCCCAAGAAGGGGAAAAGAACTTGACATACAGATAAGTGAGGCATGTAGGACTCCAACTAGCCTTGATCAAAAAAAACCTACACAAAGGCATATAATAGGTAAGATTCCAGAAACCCAACCAAAGAACAAAATTCTACAAGCACTTAGAAAAAAGAAACAAATCACATGCAAAGGAAAGCCTATCAGAATCACAGCAGATTTCTCAACACAAACCCTCAAGGCAAGAAGATCTTGGAGTGACATATTTCAAGACCTAAAGGAAAACTGCCTCTAAGCCAGATTGATGTACCGTACAAAACTATCTTTCAAAATTGATGGAGAAATAAGATACTTTCATGATAAAGAGCACCTTAGGAGATTCATGAATACCAAACCAGACTTCCAAATAATTTTAGACAATATCTTAGGAAAAGACAATGAGGATCACAACCCCAGGAAACTCAGCAGAATGAATCCATCAGGCATGACAAGAAATTAAATGCAAATGGGGAGAATCCAAAAAAAATAAAAAGTCATGACAAGGATAAGTCAATACATATCAGTTAAAGCCATCAATGCTAACAGTGTCAATTCACCAATCTAAAGAAATAGACGGGCAGAATGGGTCCAGAAACAAGATCCAACAACATGCTTCATACAAGAAACACACAATTAAAAAAAGACTTGTACACTGAAAGTTAAAGGGGGGAAAACAACATTCCATGTGACTGGAACCCCCCCAAAAAGCAGGAGTAGGTATCCTCTTTGGAGATCAAGTGGATTTCAAACCAACACTGATTAAGAGAGACAAAGAAGGACACTACATCTTTGTAAAAGGAAGAATCCAAGAGGAAGAAATGACAATCAAACATATATGTACCAAACACTAATGCACCCAACTATATAAAACAAATACTAACAGACATGAAAAATCAAACAAACACTAATATACTAGTATTGGGGCACCCCAATACCCACTGTCACAAATAGATCAATTAGACAAAAAATAAGCAAACAAAATACTAGAACTCAATCAAACTCTTGAACAAATGAACTTAACAGATGTTTACAGAGTGTTCCACCCCACAAAATCAGAATACATATTCTTTTCAGCTTCACACAGGCTGTTCTCCAAAATAGATCACATACTCACTTATAGAACATGGTTAAGTAAGTGCAAAGGAATTGAAGTTATCCCCTGTATATTATCAGACCATAGTGCGATGAAATTGGAGATCAACAGCAAAAGAGACCACAAGAGTTTCATAAACACGTGGAAATTGAACAACACACTTCTGAATAATCAATGGGTCACAGAAGAAAATAAAGAAGAAATAGACAGTTCCTACAACTAAATGACAATGCCAATACAACATATCAGAATCTATGAAACATAATGAAAGCAGTCTGATGAGGGAAATTCATAGCAGTGAATACTCATATTAGGAAAAGAGAGCAAGCCCAATTAAACAACCTGATGCTGAACCTCAAGCTTCTAGAAAAAGAAGAGCAGGAGAAACCCAAAGCCCATAGAAAGGAGGAAATTATAAAGATCAGGGCAGTAATCAATGCAATGGAGACTAAGAGAATGATACAAAAAAATCAGTGAAGCCAAGAGTTGGTTCTTTGGAAGAATCAACAAAATTTTGAAAAACGCTTAGCCAACCTTATCAGCAAAAGGAAAGAAAAGGCCAAAATCCATGCAATTAGGAATGAAAAGGATGAAATTACAACAGACCCAGCAGAAATCCAGAGGATCATTAATACCTGCTTTGAGAACCTATACGCTAATAAGATGGAAAACATAGAAGAAATTGACAGATTCCTAGATAAGTATGAATTACCAATGTTGGATGAAAAAGTCCTAAAAATCCTAAACAACCCAATATCAATCAATGAAATTCAAAATGTAATTAAAAACTTACCAACTAAGAAAAGCCCAGGTCCTAGTGGCTTCACTGCTGAATTCTACAAGACATTTACAGAGTGACTTCTGCTACTACTGTTTAAACTCTTCAGTGAAACTGAAAGGGAAGCAATACTCCCAAGTTCATTCCTGGAAGCAAGAATCATCTTAATCCCCAAAGCAGAGTAAGACTCAACCGAAAAAGCAAACTATAGGCCAATCTCATTAATGAACATAGATGCAAAAATCCTTAATAAGATACTGGCAAATAGAATGCAGAAGATCATCAAGAAGATCATACACCCTGAGCAAGAGCGATTTATCCCAGGGATGCAGGGATGGTTCAACATATGTAAATGAATAAATATAATACACTATATTAATAGAGCCAAGGACAAAAACCGTATGATCATCTCAATAGATGCAGGAAAGCATTTGACAAAATCCAACATGTATTTATGATAAAAACCTTACAAAAATTGGAAGAGATGGCCTCTACCTCAATCTAATAAAAGCCATCTATAAAAACCAACAGCCAATATCATACTAAATGGTCAAAAACTGAAATCCTTAACACTAAAATCAGGAACAAGACAAGGATTTCCACTATCACCACTCCTGTTCAATAGAGTTCTGGAATCATTACCTCCAGCATTTAGACAAGAGAGAGAAATAAAAGGAATAAAGATAGGAAATGAAGAAGTCAAATTGTCATTATTTGCAGATGACATGATACTCTATATAGAAGACCCTAAGAACTCCACCAAAAGTCTTCTAGACTTAATAACCAAATTCAGTAAAGTAGCTAGATACAAGGTCAACACACAAAAATCAATAGCTTTCCTCTAGACAAACAACAGACTCCCTGGGAGAGAAATAGGGCAAACAATTCCTTTTACAATAGCATTCAAAAAAACTGAATTACCTAGGAATCAACCTAACAAAAGAAAGCAAAGACCTCTTCTCTGAAAACTATAGCATTCTGAAAAGAGAGATTGAAGATGATATCAGAAGATGGAAAGACTTCCCTTGCTCCTGGGTAGGAAGATTCAAAATAGTGAAAATGGCCATACTTTAAAAACTGCTGTAGAAATTCAATGCAATCCCAATTGAAATTCCAGCAGCATATTTTATGGACCTTGAGAAAAAATCCCAAAAATCAGTTGGAACAAGAAGAGTTTTAGAATAGCAAAAGCAATTCTAGGCAACAGAGACATGGCACCAGATGTCACAACCCTCAACTTGAAACTACTACAAAGCTACAGTGATTAAAACAGCATGATACTGGCAAAGAAACAGACTGGAGGACCAGTGGAACAAATTAGAAGATGTAAAAACAGCTCCAGACATACTCAGCCACCTCATCTCTGACAAAGGAGTCAAAAATCCTCACTGGAGGAATGATAGTCTGTTTAATAAATGGTGCTAGAAAAATTGGGTTTGAACTTGCCAAAATTAAAACTAGACATATCTCTCACCATTCACTAAACTAAAATTGAAATGGATTAAAGATCTAAATATTAAAACAGAAACACTCAACCAGCTGGAAGAGAGGTTAGGTAGAACTCTTGAAGACATTGGTGTAGAAAAAGATTTTATGAAGAAAACCTCAGTTGCCTGTGAACTAGCACAAACAATCAATACTTGGAATCTCTTCTTATTAAAAAGCTTCTACACAGCAAGAGAAACCACCAACAGTGTGATGATACAACCCACAATGTGGGAAAAAGTTTTTACCTGCTGTTCCTGAGACAAAACTCTACTATCTTGAATCCATAAAGAACTTAAAAAATCATACCTCTCAAATTTAAAGACCCAATCCTAAAACGGGCATCTTAAATGAACAAACATTTCTCAGACAAAGTAAAAATAGCAAATAAACATATGAAAAAATGTTCAACATCACTGGTTATTCAAGAGATGCAAATGAAAACAATCTTGAGATTCCACCTCACCCCAGAAAGAATGGCTGCTATCATGAAATTAACCAATAACAAAGGCTGGCGGGGCTGTGGGGAAAGAGGAACCCTGCTCCACTGCTGGTGAGAGTGTACACTGGCGCAACCACTGTGGAAATCAGTATGGCGATGCCTCAAAGAACTAGGACTGCAAGTTCCATTTGACCCAGCTATTTCCCTGCTGGGTATCTTCCCCAAAGAATTAAAAGAATCATACCAGCGTGATATATGTGAACCCATGTTCATAGCAGCACAGTTTGTAATAGCTCAAACTTGGAAACAGCCCAAATGCCCATCAACTGGAGATTGGATAAAGAAAATGTGGTTTTTAAAAATAAAATGGAGTACTACCCAGCCAAAAAAATGAGAAATTAGAGACATTTATAGCTAAATTAATGCACATTGGGGTGATACTCTTATATGAAATAAATAGGACACACGTGTAAATACCAAATAGTTTCTCTAGTGTGAGAAACTGAAAGTGTAAATAAGGACTAAAAGGTATAATAGGTAATGTGAAGTAGGAAGAAAAGGGGCAAAGGGGAAGGAAGTGGGAGGGGTAGGGGAAAGGAAAGAAGGGAATGGGATTAATATGAGAAAATGGAAAAATAGGAACAAGATCTTTGTAAATAGGGAGGGATGGAAGGGTTGAAGGGAGGGCTGGACAAGGGTGAAAAATAAGAACCAAGAGAGATTATGTAAAGGTGTAAATTTCCAATGATGAATGTCATTATATTGTATACCTAAAATGTACCAATAAGGCAAAATAGACCTTTTGTCACTATAACATGATGATCTTGGGTATTTGTTACAGTAATGGAAAGCTGACTCCCACTTTGACTTTCCATGATTTGCTTTCATCCTTCTAGTTTATTCTTTATCTGTGTCCACAAGTGCCTCAGAGGAACGCCCCTCATGTCTGTGCTTATCTGTATGGTCCTATTATAAAATCTGTTTATAGTGTGGGTGTTTATTGTTCACTTTCTTTGTGCATTATAGAGATATCCTGGTTACATTTTCTCAAAGTACTTGTTTATTTTGCAAATTTTTCTCTTAAGGCTTAACTTATGTATGTAATTAGTACAAACACTATTCATTTTTGTTCCATTGAAGATTTTCATTATTTTGGGGAGGATTTAAAAATAATCATAGGATATCTGTAGGTGAATGGATTTAACTTTCTGACATAATGTTAAATGAAATATGTCATAAATACAAGCTCAATTATCACATGGTTTCTTTTTTTTCCACATAGTTTCTTTTATATGAGAAACATAAAAGAATAAAATAGAAGAGAGATAAAGAGGAAATAGGAAGAAGTTCAAATACTTCCCCAATTTACAAATTCTATTTTTTAAAAAACATTTTGATATACATATTAATTGATTTCAGTTATTCTAGTAGTTTATCTCAGTGAATTGAAAAGAAAGATTTGTGTTGTTACCTGTTTATTTCTTTTTTGTAAGAATCTTTTTGGTTTATGTCTCGCACTCTAAGTAACTACTTTGAAGATAGTGATGCCCAGTGTAAAAACTATTGCTATACTCTTACTATTTGATTATGAAATTTTATTCTATTTTTTTCATAAAATGACAAAGACGGATAAGTTTTTAGATTTTAATTCCTTTCTAAAATAAAACAAAAATATCTTTTTTGGTTCTTGATATTATTCGAATGAGTATGTTTGCAAACCAAACTGAAGAAACCTCAAAAAAGTTGCAAGGAATTGAGCTGCAGCACCCATTACACTTGTCCATGGGACGAATGAAATAGCCAACTGTCTTCCAGTCGCAGAGAAAAGGTGATCGCTGGAGGACTCACAAGCTTTGGCCTTGGGTGAAGATTCAGCATATGCTTAGACACACTGTACAGCAAACTTTTTTCCACGTACAGGTACTTTGAGTAATGAATGTAGAGAACACGAGTTTCTTGTCTTTCATAAGAAAGTCTCAGCCCAGAAAACTTGCAATGTGTGGCTCACTCTTGATGTTTGCAAACATTACAGTTTACACTTTTAGACATTTCCAATTATCTGCCACAGAGTATTGGTTGAGATATTAAACACAGCCTGAGGCACAGTGCTGACATCTAAGGGAAAAGAAAAATGGTCCCAGAGTAAAGGCTGTCTCTCTGGATACTCTCTAGCCAGTCTCAGATATCTGCTGCTTTCTCATTGTTGCAGTCTCATTATTTCCTGGCTCTACATGGCCTCCAGGTCAGCTCTGATGGCCTCCTTGCCTTCCTCAGTGTCCTTCACACAGATCCACCTCTCTGCACTTGGGTTCAGTCCAGGCTCCAAAGCTGCACTCTACTCACTTAAAAGTACACTGAAACAAAAACAGAAAAGCAAGCCAAACTGCAACAGGAGCATCTTCATTCCCTTCTGTCCACCCTGCTGTGTGCAGATTAAAGATAGTACAGAGACAGCTCTCTACTCGATAATGATAGTATTTTAAAGAAGCATGTGGGATTTGTTATAGGTTGAAGGTTGCATTCTTTTGCTATTCTGAAATATTACAAATTTCACATATGTTGTTTCTTTTGGTTTACCTCCTTACTTTGATATAGATGCTTGTTTTTATTATTCAATCTCATCTGTAGTTTTTAAGAATTTCATTTTCAAGGGAATTTTACAAGTGATTTTTCAAAGTCTAGCACTGAGTTATTTCTGTCATTTACAAAAATAAATCTCATTTTCAGAAAAATTTCTTCTAGGCTTATCTACAGAGGGTGGGTTAAAGAAATTTCATCTCTCAGTTGACAATATCGTGGGTGGTAAAAGCAAGTATGAGAAGGACAAAGATCCCTCTGTATGATGTGCAGCCTGACTCTTTTCTTATTGATCTCCAGGAAACGTTGCTTGATGATCTACATTTTCATTCGCTTCTTTTCCAAAATGGGGTAGAGAAGACAATGCTACGGAGCGAGCTCATTTTCATGATTCAACCTCATTGCATCCACAGAGGTTTAACTTGAATACACTATAGATTTTTTGTGTGAATTATCATTTAATGATTGTGTTTCTTTTCTAAGCGATTATGCCAAGGAAAGTGTCAGTGAGATTCTTTCTCTTCATTAGGGATTACAAATTGCTAAGTTTGTTAGGTGTAGTAATTTTGAAAATAATTGATAGTACTACTAAACACATCCCATGTACTAAGTAGTCAAACTTTAACATTGCCCAAAGTAAGCATGACTGTTTCCATTTAGAAAGGAAAAATTGAAGCTCAGAAAGATGACCAGCTCTGGGACAAAGCTTGCTATGGCAATGCCAGGTGTCAAACCCATAGCATTCTGGTGATAAAAGTGGCACCTGTTGTGCGATTAAGGTGTTTCCATTTTTGAACTGCAAGTGTAGTCAAAAGTATATGAGAAACTGTTACTGAACAATTGCCAGTTGTTAAGGATATTTCAATGTATGCTTTTATTATTTTTAAAGGACTCAATCAGGTAACTTTATTTATTTATTTTTTGCATATCCTTTTATTGGTACATTTTAGGTGTACAATATAATGACATTCATCATTGGAGATACGCACCTTTACATACTCTCTTGGTTCTTATTTTTTCCCCCTTCCCCTGCCCTCCCTTCAACCCCTCCATCCCTCCCTATTTACAAAGACTTTGTTTCCATTTTTTCATTTTCTCATATTAATTCCATTCCCTTCTTTCCTTTCCCCTACCCCTCCCACTTCCCCCTCCCCTTTGGCCCTTTTCTTCCTATTTCACATTATCTATTATACCTTTTAGTCCTTATTTACACTTTCAGTTTCTCACACTAGGGAAACTATTCAGTATTTACACATGTGTGTCCTGTTTATTTCACTTAAGAGTATTGCCTCAATGCACATCCATTTAGCTATAAATGTCTCTAATTTCTTATTTCTGATGGCTGAGTAGTACTCCATTTTATAAAAAACCCACATTTTCTTGATCCAGTCTCCAGTTGATGGGCATTTGGGCTGTTTCCAAGTTTTAGCTATTACAAACTGCGCTGCTATGAACATGGGTGCACATATATCACTGTGGTATGATTCTTTTAATTCTTTGGGGAAGACACCCAGGAGGGGAATAGCTGGGTCAAATGGGACTTCCAGTTCTAGTTCTTTGAGGTGTCTCCATACTGATTTCCTCAGTGGTTGCATCAGTCTACACTTCCACCAGCAGTGGAGCAGTGTTTCTCTTTCCCCACAGCCCTGCCAGCATTTGTTGTTGGTTGTTTTCATGATAGCAGCCATTCTTTCTGGAGTGAAGTGGAATCTCAGCATTGTTTTCATTTGCGTCTCTTGAATGACCAGTGAAGTGGAACATTTTTTCATATGTTTATTTGCCATGTCTACTTCTTTGAGTGAGAAATGTCTGTTCATTTCAGATGTCCATTTTTGGATTGGGTCTTTAAATTTGGGAGGTCTGATGTTTTTAAGTTCTTTATAGATTCGAGATAGTAGACCTTTGTCTGAGGGACTGCTGGTGAAAATATTTTCCCACATTGTGGGTTGTCTCTTCACACTGCTGGTGGTTTCTCTTGCAGTGCAGAAGCTTTTTAGTAAAAAGAGATCCCACTCATTGATTGTTTGTGCTAGTTCATGGGCAACTGAGGTTTTGTTCATAAAGTCTTTTCCTACCCTAATGTCTTGAAGAGTTCTACCTAACCTCTGTTCCAGCCAGTTCAGTGTTTCTGTTTTTATATTTAGATCTTTAATCCATTTTGATTTTAGATTAATGCATGGTGAGAGATATAGGTCTAGTTTTAGTCTTTGGCACCAATCAGGTAACTTTAAAAGGCCTACTTTATTACCATTAATTTATGATCAAATATCCAGTAGATTCAACCAAAAACCAGTTGTCCATGGGTCTGATGTTAGTCATGAACAGAAATTTCAAATGAAGCCTCAGTAATAACAGGACATCTATAGTCCAGAAAACAGCCCGTTTCCATTTTTTTTAACCACTGACACTTCTGTTTCTTCCAGGGACTGATGACTTTGGCTAAAGCTGACCCAAGAAATTTGTTAGAAATAGAAGAATTTCTCTTCATAACCAGAAGTAAAAGTTTGATAAACATTTGTAAATGAATGTTTGTTTCCCTCGTGTCCTTTTTCTTTTAAATAAACCCTTAAGGGTGGATTGGTAGTTTAATTGTTAAGATACTTACAAACTGTTTTCCAAAGTTTTTGTACCACTTTGCATTCCCAACTGCAGTAGGAATTTTGTTTTTGTTAGCACTTCCTATTGACAGATTTTTGGTGTTCATCTTTTTTAAGTTAAAAAAAAATGCCTTCTGATAGCTGATAGTGTTTCGGAAATCACAGAAAGAAATATTTGGAGACACAGAATTCAGGGAAAATAATAAAAGTTTACTTGCAAGCAGGTGGGGCAACCAGAAACTGGTCTGGTCAGTATCTCCCACCAATGTTTGTTTTGTTTTCCAATTTTATTCTCTTTTTGGTCATTATCTCATCCCTAGTGGTCTTGAGTGAGTTAAAATTTCAGTTCCCATTTAATGATTAAGCACATGTGGTTTTGTTAATGGTTACAGCCATAAACACATGACAGTTTAAACACATAAAATACAAATTTGCCCAAGCATCACAACTTTGTTTTGCAGAGTTAAGATGTTATCTATAGTAAAGCTACAGGTCAAACAGTCAGATAACCATCACCTTAAACAACAAGAGCTACAGGGAAAAGCAAATCTTAAAGGGATACATTACCTATTTTGCTTCTACAATTACTTTAACATTTAATCTATTAAGCTGTCTAAAACTTTTCCCTATCAATAGTAGTAGTTTTAGCTTGCATTTTCCTGTAACCAGCGATGATGAAATAACTTTTTGCATATCAACTTGGAATTGGTATCTCTTCTTTGGTGAAATGTCTCGAAATACATCCTTCCTTTTTCTTTGAGTTATTTGTGTTATAAATGAATTGCAAGAGTTTTTTATGCATCTGTAAGTATTGTGCATAAACTTTTTATCAATATGGTTTTGCAAATATTTTCTCTTAGTCTCTTGTCATCTCATTTTATTAAGAGAGAATCTTTGAAATTTTAATGTTAATGAAGTTCAATGCGCAAATCTTGACTTGTTTGATCTTTGACCCAAAATGATGGAATGTGGAGCACTTTCCTGCTACATCAGGTTAGCAGGCCTTGTTCACCTCCTCAAACCCTTGTGGATTGTCTCTAAGGCATCTTCTGCAATGCTTTGTGGGAGAACTGTTGAGTTTTCAATTATAACTTTAGATTTGTCTACTTTCCTTAGTTCTGTCTTTTTGTTTCTGAAACTGTTGTGTGGTGTATGCACATTAGAATTTTTGTCTTTTTGTCAAATTAGTCTATTATATGAAATGGCTCACTTTATCCTGAATAATATTCTTCAGCTCCAAATCTACTTGCTATTAATGTAGCCACTCTTTCATTGTACAGTGCCATGGTATTAGTATGGCACGTATTTTCTATCCTTTTAGTTTTAATATGTTTATGTTTATATCCTCATATTTAATGCATTTCATAGTTTTGGTTTCTTTTATTAAATTTGACAATCCTTGCTTTTGAATGCAATTTAAGTTTTGAGGTACTTGAATTTAAATAGCATTGTATTAGTTTTTAGGTACTGTCTTACCTGTTCTTTCCCCTCTATTTATTTCTTCTTTTAGATTGAAGACAGTACGATTCCATACTTTCTCCAGTATTGACTGCTTATTGTATATCTTTTTAATTTTTAAAATAGTTGCTTTAAGGTTAAAATATGCATCTATGGTAAGGAGAGTAACGGCTTTTCACGTTCTCTTCACAGCCTACCTTCAGCTGATGTCATACCACTTTATTTGCAGTGGAAATCTTGCAATAGGGTCTTTGTGCATGTTCTCTGTTTGACTTGTATGGACTTTACTTGTATGCGTTAGTTGTAGTATTAGTTTTCATGGAAAATGGTGTCACCACAAAAATAACACAGGTTTGTTGTTTTAGAGTTCTGATGGTCAGAAGTCATACAAGTCTCCTCAGGCTAAAATTGAGGTGTCTGCAGTGTGATGTTCCTTGCTGGAAACTTTGAGAAAGCATTCTCATCTTGCCTTTCTCAGCTTCCACAGCTGCCTGAACAACTTGGCCCAGAGTCCTTCCTCCATTTTCAAATACCTTCTAGATTCCTCTGTCACCTCTCCCTCTGCTTCAGGCCCATGTGATGAGATTGTTCCTGCCTGAGTGATCCACAATGCTTTTCACCTACAGATCCTTAAACTTGATCACACCTGTAAAGCCCCTTTCACTTCTGAAGTGATAGATTTAAGGTTTCAGGGTTTAGGAAGTGATTATCTTTGGGAGTCGACTATCCTGCCTACTGTACTATATCAGAGACCAAACAATGAACTGTTCATATTTTATTGTTAAATATCAATTACACATTTAATGTAAATAAAAATTAAAATGTGTTTTGGATTTACTTGCATCTGTACCCTTTTAGAACTTTATTTCTCTGTGCAATCCACATAACTTTTGGCATCAGACTCCTGCTTGAAGAACTATAACATTTTCTTCTTTCTTTTTCTTCTTTTGACAGTGATGGACTGGAACCCAGGGTACTGCATGTGCTAGCTTAGTGCTCTACTGCTGAGCTACAGCCAACACCTTTTACATTTCTTGTAGATCATATCTTCTGGAGATGTAGTTACTCAGGATTTTTTTTTTAAATTTTTTTCCAGTAGGGTCTGGAAATTTTCAACTCATCATTTTTACAAAAAGTATTTTTTTGAATGTAGGACTCCCATAAGTAGTTATTTTTCTTTCATTGTTTAAAAGGTGGTGTTCCATTCTGAGGAAACAGCACTAAAATTCTCATTTTTGTTCTGCAATATGCCATGCTGAATATTTCTGTTTTCTGACTGCTTTTAAGATTGCTATTTTTCCCCAAAAGTTTAAGGGGATTTTTATTTTGTTTGTTTGTTCCTCCTGCTTAGGGTATCCTGAGCCTCCTTGATCTATAGCCCTTTTCTTTTCTTTTCTTTAGTTTTGGAACCTGTTTCTTTAGTCACATCTATTGTCATCTCTCCTTCTAGGGCACCAGTAAGAGGTATGTTGGACACTTGTAGACTCATTGGCTTGGGTCTTTTTGTTTCTCTCATTTTCTCTCCCTGTTATAACTTTTAAAAATTAATACATGTTTGCTATACATAATAATCATAGTCATCACAAAAAATTTATACCTGTACATTATATATCTTCTTTTTTCCCCATTCCCTTCCTCTCCCTTCAACACTTCATCCCCTCCCCATTTACAACTTGTTGTTTCCATTTTTTCTTTCCATTCTGTTGTTTATTCCATTAAGATTATTGGTACATTTTAGATAAACAATACAGTTACATTCATCATTGCGAACTTGTACCTTTACATGACATATCTTGGTTCTTATTTTGCTTCCATTCCCCTGTCCTCCCTTCAACCCCTCCAACCCTCCCTATTTACAGAGACTTTGGAAAAAATATGACAAAAGGAAAAAATGAAAACAAAGTCTCTGCCTTTATAGATCTGTTTTACAGATTAGTTCTTTCCCATGATAGGCATTCATAGTTTCTGTGTCTTTGCTAGGCTTCTCCATTTTGAAAAATCTCTTTGTATTCTAAATTCACTAACCATTTCCTTCATTATGGTCACCATCTCTTTAATTATCTGTATAATTATTTGTTTTAGTTCTGTCAAGAGACTTATCCATCTATTTTGTTACTTCTACTACTACCATTTCAGAAAATTCAGCTGGGCGGCTTTTGATTTTTTCCACCTCAGTGCCTCCTGAATTTGCCCTGGGTGAGTTGGAGGTTTTGGGTTACATTTTGCTCCATGTTTTCTCATTTCCTATTTCTAAAATTTATTTTCTGTGTTGAGGCTTGTTAATTGCTTATGGTAGGTAGCTTTATTACTAGTATCAAGACATCTTAGGGAAATGACTTTTCAGAGATGTTTTGTAAGCATAGCTGAATTTTAACCTTAGAGTCTTTCCCAGGATTCTGACTCTTTTGTTTATTGTGGTTGAAAGCTTGCTGCCTGTTTGACTTAGCACCTAGTTCTTTGGTAATGGGCTGTATTATTGTTTGTGGATACCACCTCAACTCCCCCCCCCCCCCAACAACCTAGGTATTGACATACAAGGAAGATCAATTGATCACAACAGCTATGTGACCTTGGCTAAAGTAGTAATAACAATAGCACTAAACACAGACTGTAAATGACAAAATGTGATCACTAATAATTTGCCACCTTTAACCCTAGGTACAAAATTTATGGTTATATAATAAAATCTAACATGAATCAGAAAATTATATACTGTAGATATCCACAAGAGCAATTTTACCCTCAGGGGAGAAAATATGAAAGGAAGAAGAGGAAAAAATAGAGAAATGAGTGAAGCAAAAGAGATTAGAAGCAAAGCTGTAGGACCAGGGAAGATTACTTAAGCCACAGGAAACTGGTGAAGAAGACAGGAGGGATGGAAAGAATAAGAAAACAAGAACAAGAAGAAAACAAAACAAACCCTAAAACCAATGTTTACACTCATAAAACCCACCAAAAACAAACAATAAAGAAAAAACAAAAAAAGAAATGAAAGAAAAACCAACCCAAAAATATGAAAAGCAAAGAAATTTCTCTGTGATTTCAAGCCTTCGGTTATCTTCTGAGGTCTACCATTTTGTGGCACTGTCCAGTTAAAAAAGTGATTCTGCTCTCATTGTTACACAAGGGAGGCAGTCAGTACTCAGATTCATGCTAAATAATCCTAGGAAGCTGACAGTAGGATTAGGGAGGGGTGCTGGTTCTGGAACTTTCAAACACACAGAAATTCAGGTTGAACCTGGCCTCTGGTCATGAGCATGGGGCCTGAGTCATTTAGCTTATAACACTCTGGGTGTCTCTTGCCAGCTTGACCACAGCTCCCTGACCATGGACATCTCCCATGGCTGTCCCTCACCCAGTCACTCTGGGATTATAACACTGGAAGCCCTGAGATGAAGCCAATTCTTGGGGCCTCTGAGTCCCAGATTCAGTTGGCCCCTCCCTAAAATGACATCCAATCAGGTACTCTCTCCAAGGGATATGACAGATGCTGGGACTTGAATCACTTACCAGCTGTACTAGTACATGGCATCCACTGCTGTATTCCACTGGTGTTCCTCCCTGAAGTCACCTGCTTTCACTATAGCTCTCTAAAATTGATCTTTCTCTTGCCATGAGCCAGGAGCTGGTGAGCAAGTGCAGTTTGCTTCTTCCTTTTTCTGTGCTGTGGTCTGTCTTCAGTTGCTCTGTAGGGTCCGATTTTCCTTTCAGATCTTTCCTTGACACCAGGGATCTACCTCCTTTCTTCTTCCGCACCCTCAAATTGTTATTTTCCAATGTCTGTATTCCAAATCTTAGAGAAGCTCTTTTGCTGCTGCTTAGCACTCTGCCATCTTTCTGAGAGTCTCATTTTCTCACTCTCGTGTTTCTTGATATTGCAGTTTGTTTGTTTGTTGTTAGCTCAGCTTGGAGTCACTGATTTCTACCTGTGGAAAAGAGCAGTTCCCCCGGTTCTTCTGTCTTTGGGAGAAAAGACGGGTCGGGCAAGTGGACACACCTCTGTCTCAGTGGCAGGTGCGCCTGGACGGAGGCTAGGCCAGAAGAACAAACAGGCTCCCGATGTTGCTTTCACTAAGATGGGTTCAAGCACGGAGCAGAGTGGAGCAAGAGCCTGTGTATGCCGTGGGTGTCTAGGGCCTGTTGAAAGCGGAGGGCTGCCAGAGCACTGTGCAAAGCCCTCCTGGGTTCTGGCACTCCTTCGGGCACAAGGTACTGACACTGCACTGACTTTCCTCATCATAACCAGAAATAAAGCTCCCCATTAGAGAATTTAAAAAACCCACTGTCTTAGACTAGATGAGTGTAGGTAAGTACATTTCAATATTTTGAAATTTGTGTATGCATTCAGATATTTAAAATTACTCACAAACTTTATAGCCTAGGCTACTGACATTCCAGTTTCCCAGTATTTAAAATTTTGAAGGTTAAAAGTCCCTTCTCACTGTGTCTTCCTTACTGAGATTTCCAAGAGTAGAATATTTTAAAAATGGTCTCGTGTTTCACATGTGAAAGATCAGAAAAATTTATTCAGTAGGCGAATGTCACATCATAATAGTTTGCTTTTGTTTCTTTAATGAAAATGTCAATTTGTTTTGTGGTTAGTCAGTAAGTAAATGACAGAGCAGTTCTTAAAAATGATAGGATATATTTTTTAAAAGGAGAAAAATTGTCATATATTCTATAAATTTGGCTTACATGAATAAAATAACTTACTAGCATCCTGTTTTCTTCTCCCAAAGAAAATTTTACCTTAATACAGTATGTATGCTTATATTGAAAGTCTTAGTACCAGAATGAAATAGATGATTTAATTAATTAGCTGGATACTTTAATGACACCCCTATTTCCAAAAGGTGTTCTCAAACCAGAGTTATGTTTTAACTATGTCTATGTCTTTGTCACTGAATACCAATATTATTTCATGACACTTTATATGTAGCTTTTCTAATCTGCATTACCTTTGTAATTACAATTATCTGCCCATAATTTAGGCCAAATTTGAAATACTTTTTAGCTTACAATTTCAGATAATTGCTAATAGGGCACGATCTACAAATGAAGTTCCTGAGTAAGTGAGTTGTGGGACTCTGGCTGTAATCGCCTATGGAAACAGCATTATGTGCACGTTCCATCCCTAAGCTCTCCAACCGCATCCTTTTAACCCATTGTTTAACTGCAGTAGAGCATGACCCCAGAGTTGTACTCCAGGATTCAGCCATGCATGCAGTGCAATGAAGCTAATGTTAAATGAGCATTCAGACATTTGTTCATTAGAGATCTAGCGGAGAGCTTGTGGAGAGATGGCGGAACAACAATATCCCACATGTCCATTGAGTTGGTAACAAACTCCTCCACTGGTAGTGCTGCTGATGCTTGAAGGAGACCTATGCACTGAAGACCTGGGGAACATGCCGTATTCCTAGTGACCCTTTTTGTCTACGCTCCTGTGGGACTGCATAACTCTGTAATCATAAAACTCCCCTAGCCTCAACTGTGATTGAATGTGAGTTAGTAGATAAAGATGCTTGTTAGTTCTGGGACACTAGATAAGATCTTTATCAGCCATAAGGTCCCCAAGTAAATTACCCAACTCTTTGTTTGTTCGAAACTGATGTTCCGGACACCGCTAACTGTAGAACAATCTACAAACATCTGCTGACCATCAGTACGTGTCAGCTGACCACTAACCTTTGTTCCTCTTCTGTAAATTTCCCCTGTTAACTCCCCCACAAGCCCCTATAAAAAGAGCCTCGGACTCTGAGCCAGTTGCCTCTCTAAGCTACTTTGCTTTGGGAGTGCCGTCTGGCCAGACTAAGGTCTGTTTTACTTTCCAACTTGTCCGGTGTGTTCCTTCCTGGGTGTTCTTCACTGCAGTCAGCTCCTCGGAGCATTTGGTAAGGCCCTCGGTCTTAGACTCTTAAGTCTGGTTCACTTGTGAGCACATGATGATAAACTCCCCTTGGGTGCCTGAGGCATTATGTGTGGACTTTCAGACCCCTTCCTGAGATGTGAATTGCTTTTCCAATGTAGAAATGAGTTCTTTAGGGGGAGAGCACTATGATTCTGGTGAAACAGCAGGTAAAGCAGCTGTTGAATTTTATCTAGGGGAAGATATTTAGCTTTTTTTCCCCTAATGAGAAAACACCTTTAGATTGATGGAAAGGTTTCCCTGGGTGAGATACGCTTTTTGTCACTAAGACCTACAACAGCAAGACTAATACTGAGCTCACCAGCACTCCTGTCCTCTCATGCTACACTGCTGTGTTGTAGCTTCAAAGGGAGTGGAGGTCAGAAGGAGGCCTTGTATTCCCATCTTGTCTCAGTGGCTGAAGAACGCACTAAGAAGGACTCAATAGAAAAAGGCAAAATTCAAAGACATGACGTGGGGGAGCTAGAGTTTCATCCTTCTCCCTAGATTAATGAAATGGTTAGCATCCTGTTGTCTATGCCAAATACTGTAGGGAACAGGGAAAGGGGACATTACTAGAACTTCTGCAGTAAGTCCTAGTTTCCTGTGAGCCACTGCAGCACAAGGAGAATTAACTTATTATACAGGAAAGGTAGAAAAAATGAGACTTTGAGAAGAAGCTGAGCTTTGAGCCTGATCGGTGCTGCTCTGGGCAGCAAAGACAAAAGCCCCAGAGCTTGCTACCCCTTTATTCAGTAAATCAAGAGAAACAAAAGTAACAGGACTGGGGAGTGGCAGAATTCCTAGATCAATGAGGAATTATGCAGATGAAGATTTGGTTCCTCCCTGGATGCCTCCCACAGGTGTGGTCTTGCCCTGGAGCATCACAGCATCATGGGATTGTTGAGGTCTCAGTTGTGAACTGAGGCGAAATGGAAATATGTCTGGAAACGCCGTAGCTGGCCTTTAGGCAGGAGAACTAGGCCTAATCAGATGATTCTCCCCTAAAATTATGTAGCATTGCTCCTGACAAAATACAAGTGTAATACCACCAAGCAGACACAGAGGGACCCACAGCTCAGTTTCTGCTGGAGGCTGATGTTCAGTCTGGTTCTGTTCATTCTCCTATAAACATGAGATATCATCTTGGGGCATGGTTCCTGGGGTCATTTTCTAGAGGGTATATCTGCAGAGGATGTAACAGTTTCTTTTCAAGGTTAGGAAACTGGTCTAAAGTTAACTGTGGCTTTGTTGTATAAATCTATGAGTATGCAAAATCAGGTGAATTATGCATTCTAAATGGGTGAATTTGCTATGTGAATTCTATCTCAACAAACAAATACACAAAACAGTTCTGTGTTCACCTCTGTGAGATGCTTTTCTAAGATGGGCATGTGTATATCTATCTAGTGGAAAACACCAGTGATTCTCTATTGAGTCCTCATGGCTTTGATGCCTTTCTTTAGAGAGTTTTCTGTCTCTTACAAGCACTAATGCACTGCTATTTTCTTATTGGAGTAAAATTTAAAGACAGTAAAATTCATGATTATGTGTATATTTTTAAAAGTTTTGACCAATTAATAAATATGTGTGACTACTACCTTAATGGATAGAGGCAGCATTTCCATCACTCTAGAAGACTCCCTAGTCACTTTTTAGGAAAACCCTTCCTCCCACATTTTAAATTTTAAATGACTCCGTTCTGCATTTCTTCGGAACATCGAAAGAGCAAATTTTTCATGGCTTGCCCACAACTGGGACATTCTCTGCTCTGTGTCTGCCTTCTGTGACTCTCTAGTATCTTTAAACAATAATCATTTAAGAATAATTTCCCAGGATTTTTCATGGTTATAAGCAAGAAGGTAATTTTCAAAGAGTGAGAATGTACCCTATGATGTTAGCACATGAGAGTATTTTTTGTCTTAAGAAAGCTTTGAAATTTCTTAGCACATCCCTTAAATTTAATATATTTTGAACTGTTACCATACCCTGAGCTGAAAATGAATTGCTTTGTGTTATCTATCTCAAACTAGGCTCAGCAACTCAATCTACTTAATTTGCTACATAATAGAAATATATAATGTAAACAAAATACTGAAAATATTACTAATTAAAATTTACAATGTTTCTCATTATCTCTCAATATTTAGCCATGTAAACACCACCTTATTAATAGCCAAATAGCCACAATATTTAGATATAGTAATAAGTAATCAGTGACATATTTGTGATCATTGAATTGTCTTATAGTGCTTTTCACTCTAAGCACATATAATTTTATGTATTAGGGAGATGAATGTGGGGTAGTAAAATTTTGCAGCATGATTTATTTTTGTAGTGCTGAGGACTGGACCTAGGGTCTTGTCCGTGCTAGGCAAATGCTTTACCACTGAGCTATGTCCTCAGCCCAACATGTTGCAATTCATATTTCCTCTGTAGATTTGAGCAAATTATCTCAACCTTATAGGAGCATTATGTGGACTAAATAAATTCATCTTAGTACAAACCCTTAGCATCTATCAAAGCCACTCTATTGCAGTAGACACAGAATGTAACTGATACCTCCAGGCAGGAGGCTGTATCACTTTCTAATCACCTGTATTTATGAACTCATTTAGATCCATCCACTACATGGTAAGCTCTGCAAAGGGAGTGGTGTTTATTATTTTAGCTCAGTGCTATAGTACTCTCCAGTGCTTGAAAAAGGCCGTGGCATACAGAGTTTATTTTGTATGCCAGTGAGAGGAGTTGCTGAATAATAGTTCCCCCAAATGACTACAACTTAGCAGTGGAACATATGGATATGCTACATTATATACGACAATAGGGATTGTATGTGTGAGTAAGGACTTGGGTCTAAAACCAAGCTTATGGTCAATTTTCTGGGTGTGCTCAATTTAGTTACAGGAGATTGTAAATCAGAGAGAATTGTGTCCAACTAGAGGATAAATGAAGGGAAACACAGAGAGACGGAGGTGCAAGGAGGTTGGATTCCCAGTGTGAGAATGATTCAAGCCCTATTGCTGCCTTGAGATATAAAGGCCACAGGCAAGGACAAAAGAGAGGTCCACAAGGGGCCACCAGCAAGTAAATGAGGGCCCTCATCCTGCATCCACAAGGAACTGGATTCTGCCAATTTGAATGACTTTAGAAGGGGATTCTTCCCAGAGACTTGATCTAGTAATACACCATTATAGGTCCCCCAGTCTCCAATGTTTCTGAATTTGTCATTTTTTTGTTGTTCTGATTTTTGTGGTGCTGATGATTGAACCCAGGGACTCAGGCATGTTAGCAAATCACTCTATCACTGAGCCACATACCCAGCTCTGAATTTGAACCCTTAAAATTCTAAGCTTGCATTTTCATTTCCTCTGGATTTCTGTGTCCCTAGCCCTCTAGCATCAGACTTATGTGGTTCCTCTGAAAGACAATTGCCTCTTCCTGGGATCTCAGAGTTTCCTGAATCATAGATACTCTTCACATTGGGGACCGCCCATGCTTTCCACCCAGTCTTCCCCCCGCCTCCCCCCATCTGGTGGGACCCAAACCCTCTTGGCCAGGGCTGATGTTACTTTCTTATCTCTCAAGGCCTGGTGAGGAATGTGTCCCTCACCACCTTCTCCTGGGTCTCTGTCCTCTGTCCTTGATTTGGCTAATCAGATGCAAGGCAAACAATCCTTGGTGGCAAGAACTTCTCTGTCAGCAGGATTTAGTCATTTTCTCTAGAGACACATTCTCAGCTTTATTTAGAAAAATAGTAAGGAACCTGTGTTAGCATGTGCTCCTACAAGCCATGTGCTGTCCTGCCGAAGTCCTCCCTTGACCAGGAGTGAAGAGCAGCACCCAAGAGCCCCAGCCACAGACAGTATCCAGGTCCCTCTCATAGAGAGGGCTGACCTCTCCCATGTACATTCTGCAATTCCAGCTTCCTGAGGGAGCTGGCCTGCTGCTAGAAAGAAGTCCCAAATAGGTCAACTGCAGGCCTTCATGACTTCACACAAAGCTTTTTGAGAAATCAGTTGTCCTGGCTACTTGCAGCATGTGGCTAGTCTATTATGACCCCATAAGATTAAGCCCTCAGTAGTCAAAGTGAATCCAGCTGCGACTCCAACTTGTCAGTGTTGGCCACACATTAGGATCACTTAAAGAGCTCTCGAACTCTGTGCACCAGGCTCCCCTGGCCCAGGCAGGCCAGAGGTTTTACAGGATCACAGGACTCCAGTGTGCAGCTTTGCTGAGCACACTGTTCTAGACCTTCTCCCAGAGCAGCAGACTGCTTTGCACATGCACTGGGCTCAGATGGTGCACAATCAACTCAAACAGTGCACACTCAACTCAGAGCAGTGCATGACTGGCTCATAGCAGTGCACACTCAGCTTATACAGGCATACAGTGTTTGAGTTTCCCTAGTGTTGTGGTCTCCGAAGTGGATCCCATCCTTCCAAGGTCAGAATCCTTCACTGCAGTGATTGGAATCTCTTCACTGAACCTAGGGTCTTCTTGTTGCCGAGCAGTGCACCATGTGGCAAGGATGCTCTTGTTGCACAGGGAGGCCTATTCCCTGCCATCAGACCCCACTGGAATGGACACTGTTCTTGAACTAGGCTGCACAGGTCAGTTACCTGGGGAGCTTTAGAGATTCTTAGAGCTGAGATCTCATCATAGAATTCTGCTTCATTTGTGTGGCTTGTGGCTTGGACCATAGGTGTCTGAAAAATCTCCCAGGGAGATCTTACATGCACCTGAAAACCACTGGCCTAACTCTGGTCCTGATGTCCACTGTGGCTCATGGTCACCTGGAGAGCTTGTTAAAACCTTATTTGCTGGATTGCAGCTCCAGAGCTTGCAATCCAGAAGGGGTGGGACAGAACACGATAATGTGCATTTCTAACAAGTTCCCAGGTGGTGCTGGTGCCAGGACCACATTTTGAGGACAATTGAATTGATGGAACTGAGCCAGATCCTCTGATCCTTCTATAGGAAAGGTTGATGGGCCCTGCTGACTTGAGCAGAGTGGGAGCTCAAGACCCCATTTTTATCTACATGGGGAAGCTCTGGACAGAAAGGAGAAGATCTAGTGTACTATAAGTAGTGATTTATGATGAGATTTTTGGCCTAAAAGCTCTGAATTCTTCGTGAAATGTGTTTTTTTATTTGTGAGATTTTGCATTTGTTGCAATCTTGCCTGTGTTGTTGGTATAATAATAGGATAGTGTTTCTCTGCTTGAACTGAAGTTCTTTGCCTGTCTTCCCTAAAAGGCCAATTGTGAACTCAGGTGGGGCATACAGAGAACGCAGACCAGGGCTGTGGAGCAAATTGTTAAAGCTCTGTGATTTGTTCCTTAATATACATCCATTCCTCTGAGACTTTTTTTTCCCGACTACTTGCTGCTTCAGCGGAACATGCCAAGACTCAAAATTAGTAAAAGTGAAAGCCCATTGCCCGCCTTGGATGCATTAGAGTGCTTATTCAAGGAAAAAATGAAAAATAAAATATGTGTTACGGGTGCCAGTTAATTAGCAAACTGCTTTGGGCCCTGGGACCCACAGGCTAACATTTTCTTCATAGAAAATGAACTCCCCATGGGAAACAGAAGATGTCATGGCACAGGTTTGCTTTGGAGCAGAGGCCTGGAATCAGACTTGAGCTCTGGTTTTACTACTTACTAGGGATGTGACCTTGGTGAGCCCTACCATTCGTGCCATTGTGCCTTCATTTCCATCTTTTTTTTTTTAAATCCAGGTAATGATGGAAACTCTCTCACACAGCTGGTGTGACACCTCCTCAGGCTGCTACATACCATGCCTGGCCCAGGGGCTGCACCCAGATGACTTCAGCATATCCCATCATATCCTTTGTCCTCCTCCTTTGAGAAGTGGTCTTTCCTGTTTCAGAACTGCTGTTAAAGTCTGGCAGTTCCAGACTGGTATTTTCCCCCTTCATTTCATTGTGGACTCCAGGCTCCTCCTATAACCTCAGTCTCCTGGTGAGATCATGGTGCATCCTCTCAGAGGCACGGCTCTTTCCAGGGTGAGTATTGATTTTCTCTTCCATACACCCCTCTTCTGAAGATTTCAGTCAATTAATTTGGGAGAGGGACTTAGGAAGAAGATCATGGTTGTGGAAGAGAGGGATCTAAATCAGGGAGGCCCTGACCATCAGATGCCATCAGATGGGTGAGTAGACTAGAGAGTGGCCATTTGTCCGGTTTTTGTTTTGATTTGTCTGCTCTTTGCAGAAGACAAATCTGTACAGGTATAGAAAATTTGTTTCTATTGTCTTCCACTCAATAGAAGACTGACTTTTATCTGCTAATAGACCTTTTGTGTTGTGATGTATGAGATCTTTGGCAAGGCTCTATCTCTTGACTCTAACAAATGCCACTACCATATTAGCATTCAGGACTCTAATGACTCATCATAGCTTTACACTGAGGGGCAAGGTGAAGAAAGCTGTCAGGCACAACCTGGAGACTAACATTTCTGATTCTCCTTACTAAGGAGAGTTTGTAGATTACTGTGTTGGAGAGGCCTGGGAGTTCTGAGCTCTAGGGGTACTTTCAGAAACAGCTCCTGGCATTAACACCAGAGTGATGCTGATTTCTCAGAACTAGGTGGAAGAATGAGTAGCTCTTTCCTATTTTAGTATATGTGGTGCCGAAGCAAGCACGAGTAGCTCTCTCCTGATAAACAGCAACTAGTAGATACCATGAGTACAGGCTGGTGAAGGTTGAGATTCATATTCTTGGATTTCAACCTCAAACACCCACAGGAGCTTAATGTTTTCAGTAACCACTACTAGCACCTCTGATGAAGCACAAAGTGCTCTCATCTGTGAGAAATCCTGGCTTCTCCTCTTACTTGAGCGAGCAGCCGGGGGTTCTGGACTCAGTTCTTTCCCTGTGTGACAGTCCTGAGTAGCACACAGATGTGATTCATATTATTGGCAAGCTGTGTTAAGGTGATATTGTCTCAAGGAAGAAGGTGGGAGAGTTGAGAAACGGGAATAAGAATGTGGGTTCTCATTGTTATGACTCCAGCGGGCTACCATACAGTGAGACTGTTGGCTGAGTGAGCAGTGTTTCTGAGCAGAATGTTACTACATTTGACTTACAGGCTGCTGGTATTTCCATCTCTCTTGGATCTACCCTCCTTTTCCTAGTTAATATAGTCCCCAGAGTTGGAGAGTTCTCTTCTCTTCTCAAGATTGCCTGTTTATGCAAATGAATGCAACCAGGCTTATAGCAAGGCTGGCTATTCTCATAGCCCTAGGTGCTGAACTGCCTCAAAGCTACACAAGCAGAATTATGACAGGGTGTACAAGCTACTGAGTGTCCAAGGAACGGCAGTAACTCCAATATTGATGGATTGTCTTTAAGCAAGGGAAGAAGCTGGATAGAACTTCTGGCTGATGCAGGGGAAGGTGAATGAACATGACAGGATGTCTGGAGCCACGGCCTGGGAGGACATAAAGCACAGCAACAGGGAACCTTGGAGACAAGACCAGCAAACTTACAGATGGGCTGCTTGTGGAGCAGATGTACTTTGAGGTGATGATTGTTCCTCTTTCACATTTTTATCATCTTAGTTGTAAAAATGACTTCTACATCCACTTTGTGTGTTTTTTCATGCACAATAACTTCACAATAAAAAAAGCCTTTCTTACAATAAACCTATGTGGTTGATCGTACCCAGAATTGTAGCCAGGTAAGCGGAAGTGAGTGAATTTTCCAGGGCTGTGCAGTGAAATGGAAGGGCTGAGAAGCAGTGGATGCACGTCTGTGCCTCTGCGGTTCAGGATATCCCAGGAGGCCCCATCTCCTATTAAGTCATGTTACTGAGCCATAGATCTTGGGCCAGCTGTTTCTAGTAAATGTCCATCAGTGAAGCATTATAATCTCCCAAATCAGCCTTAAATCAAAGTCCTCCTTACCACAACATCACCCCTGTGCTTTCTGGAATTTGGGTCCCAAATGCCCAGACTCATCAGTTGTTCCCTTGTCTCCTGGCATTAGTACCCACGTAAGTCAAGAGTTAGGATGGTGAGTTCTTGTAGCCTTGTCGAGGGCTGCCTGTTCATTTTCATTTTCTTTTTTAAAAAAATTAATTTTTGGGTACGTTTTAGGTATGCAATATGCTGACATTCATTATTGGGAATTTGTACCTTTACATAATATATCTTGGTTCTTATTTTTTCCCCATTCTTCTACCCTCCCTGCAACCCTTCCACCCCTCTCTATTTACAAAGACTTTGTTTCCATTTTTTCATTTTCTCATATTTGTTCTTTTCCCTTCTTTCCTTTCCCCAATCCCTCCCACTTCTCCTTGGACCTTTTCTTCCTATTTCATAATATCTATTATGCCTTTTGATTCTTATTTACACTTTCAGTTTCTCACACCAGAGAAATCATTCAGTATTTACACATGTCTGTCCTATTTATTTCACCTAAGAGTATGGCCTCAATGTGCATCCATTTAGCTATAAATATCTCTAGTTTCTCATTCATTATGGCTGAGTAGTACTCCATTTTATAAAAAAAACCCCACATTTTCTTTATCCAGTCTCCAGTTGATGGGCATTTGGGCTGTCTCCAAGTTTTAGCTATCACAAACTGTGCTGCTATGAACATGGGTGCACATATATCACTGTGGTATGATTCTTTTAATTCTTTGGGGAAGATCCCCAGCAGTGGAATAGTGGGACTTCCAGTCCTAGTTCTTTGAGGTATCTCCACACTGATTTCCACAGTGCTTGCACCAGGCTACACTCCCACCTGCAGTGGAGCAGGGTTCCTCTTTCCCCACAGCCCTGCCAGCATTTGTTATTGGTTGGTGTCATGATAGCAGCCATTCTTTCTGGAGTGAGGTGGAATCTCAGTGTTGTTTTCATTTGCATCTCTCAAATGACCAGTGATGTTGAGCATTTTTTATATATTTATTTGTTATTTCTTCACAGACCTTGAGAAAACAATCCAAAAATTCATTTGGAACAAGAGACCTAGAGTAGCAAAAACAATTCTAGGCAACAGAGACAAGGTAGGGGGTATCACAATCCCCAACTTCAAACTATACTACAATGCTGCTGTGTCTGTTCATTTTCCCTGTTCCCCCACCTGTCTCAGGGGTGGTGGCCTTCCATCCTGGGGAGAGTAGATACTCTTGCTCCCCCTACTGCTTGGAAACTGCTGCCCCTTTGGGACTCTGTCCTAATGGCTATGCTTGTCCCTCTCTTGCCTTGCCTTAGCCTGGAACCTGTGGTATCATTCATGGTGACTTTGGCAGCCAGTTTAGTCTCTCTCTCTGTACTTATGATGCCAGTCTTGGACTGCATGATGCAGTCAACACCCTTGATTGTCCAAGTGTCTAAAGGCTCTCTTATTTGTATTCATATCTTCAATTTGCTAGGTGAATGAAATGATCCTTTCCCATTTGCCAGGTACAGGAAGGACAGGAAATGACACACCTCATTAGACTAGAACACAATAAATCTGTTGCATCCAGCAGGGAAGTTTCTGAGGAGGGGGAGCCAGGAGTTTCCCATAATGACCCTCTGCCACTCTTTGAGTCCATGCTGTCACTCCAGCACAGAATAAAGAAGTGGAGCTCTTATCAGAAAATGAGAGAATCAAGACTCATATAGTGCAAAGTGGAAGCTTATTTACAGTGTGGCAAATTCAGAAGAAACAGAAGAGCTATCTTAACAGCAGAGTGAACTGCAAGATAGGGGGCATCTTGCTCAGGATCCCCCAAAGGGCATGAGATGTGGTCATACTTATAGGGACAAACTGTTTTGTTGATTGGCGTGGGCTAGGCCAATCAGGGTCTTAGTTTTTGTTTTTGGGAAGGGGACTAGGTCAGTTGGGGACTCTGTCTTTTTTTGTTTTGGTACCGGGGATTGAACTTGGGTCCTTGCACTTGCGCAGCAGGCAGCGAAACCACTGAGCTAAATCCCTGGCCCCCGTTGAGGATTTCTTAAGCATGAGTTACATTTTCATAAAGGATACAGTAGGGTATATTTTTTCAATCACACAATACATAATAAGCATGTGATGATCTTACAATTGTCAGTCACACATAAGCATGTGATGATCCTACAGTGTTAGTCATGTGTGTTTTGTCTTGGTTATTTATTTATGTCCCTCTGATATGTCCCTACAAATCCATGATTTTTCCATTGCAGATGTTTTCTGTGCTCAGGAATTCTACTAGCTCTCTCCTGAGTTTATCCTTCAGCCTCTACAACTGTTCCTCAACCTCTACTCTCCTCACTCTCTGCCTAGGAATTTATTTCCTGTTCCACTGAGTTAATTAAAAACATTAGACAAAGATACATCAGCTTCTTCCCCAGAAACTCTGTATTGCTTCCCAGAAGTGTGCACTAAATCTCTTCTGTTTTCTCGTGGTTTGGCAGTGGTCTCTTCTTCCATCTAGGGGACATTTCAGTCATCCCATCTTCCATCTTTTTTCCTTTTTCTGTTAGTATCTCATTAACATTTATGTTTTCCCTTTTCCCTTTGTCACCCCGTGGCTATTTCTCTTTTTGCCTTCTTTTTCTTCTCTTCAAACAAAGCTTCTCAAAAATCCATTGGTAATGGTAATGTTTCTCATTTCCTCTTTGACTTCTCTAGTTACCCCAGTGTATTTTTTCCTTCATTCTTTTTTACTGAAATATCAGGGTGCTTACTGGTTTTTAGTATGTTAAGCAACAAAGTATCTGATGGTCACATCAGTGTATCCCTTTGTGTCCGGACATGTCCACCTCTTATCTTTCCTTCCTTCTAACTCTTCTGTGATCTTGTAAAGCATGAGTTACACCTTCTCCTCTGTCAGTCCTCCTCTCTACTTCTCATCTCAGTGTTTAACTTCCCTGTGCCTCCTTTGTGCTTTAGTTAGCCCCTCTGTGTCAATAAGTCAATATCTTTATCCATACTCATGCCTCTCTTCCGAGCACTTGAATTTCCCATTTGGTTAGCTCACAGGCTTCTGGAAATAGATTTGACCATGACTGTCCTTATAGTCTGCCCCATACCCAAGGCACTGGGGCTGAGATAAGCCACCCACTCCCATCCACATCTGGCTGGGGAGGACCTGGTGACTGACCCTGGCAGAGCAGTGTGCTCCTCACAGGTGCCTTTCCCCAGTCTCCCTGCCCTGGGCCCAAATGTTGTCCTAGTCCTGCTGTTCAGAACTCCAGAAGGTAGAGAACTCTACCTTCTCTTCATCTTATTAATTTTTAATCAGTCTTCAGGTTAAATTTAAGAAATTATTGCTAAAGAAAACCTTCCCTGATTTTGGAGTTAAGTTTGAAAATAAAGATATAACATTCAAACACATGATAACTTGTCTCTAGCACTTTGCCCTCTTCTCATCATTGATTTAATATTTTTGAGTTATTTGCTCTATAGCCATCTTCCTCACCAAGCTATAAATTTTATGAAGTCAGGGATTATGTTCTATGTCATTATTTTCATAGTGCCTGTGCCTGAAATAGTGTGGGGTCTCCATATATATGTGTGAATTTTAAGAATTTAATAGGGTCATAGGACTTTTAAAAAACGAAATATCTATTTGTCATGAAGTGGGTCAGCTTAGCATGTTGAAGGGTAGTTTGGATGGGTGAGGAGACTGGGTAGGAAGGTGGAGTGATAAAGCATGGGCTGCTAAGAAAGCAGAGGGAAGAGGTGCTGCTGACTGGGTCGGTCCTTAGGGTGGGAGGAAGTCACAGGAAGGCAATGTGGTACCTGAGAACAGCTGTTGGGGCGTGGCATGCTTTGAGGAGGAGTGCTTCTAGGCGGTGACAATGGCCAGGCAGAGTTTGGGGTGCTGATGCTGGATGTAGGCTTCCGTGCATGCAGGAGAGCAACAAGGGGCTCAGGGGACAGGCTGCCAAGGTTAAAGGATGCTCTGGCCAAGTGGCATGAGCTCCAGACAGGGACCACAGAAGCTTGCAGTGATGACAGGGGGCTCTGAACAGGGTCAAGAAAACACTGCTCTTCTCTCCAGTGTCCCTCATTGATCTTAGGGGATGAAGCATTTGGGAGAATTGGAAGTTCTCGTCTCTGGGGCTTGTGGGGAAGCAACACCTGGAGAAAAGGGCCACATTTCAGTTGAGGTAAAGAGATAGGGAGATTTTTCCCCCAAACCAGAGGATAAAGGAGAGTTTGTTTACAATGTAATAATTCCAGGATTTAAAATCAGAATGTGTGTGTCAACACTGAGAAGGAACAGAGATGAGAAAGTAAAGGTCAGTAGAAGAACACGGGGCTGAGGGACTGTACAAGGGATCAGCGTTCACAGCATTCGGAGTGCTGGCTGAAGTGTAGCCTAAGGTATATTTAGATCAACAAGCTTCAAGTCTCTCAAGGTTAGCGTGAGGGAGTGTGTGTGTGTGTGTGTGTGTGTGTGTGTGTGTGTATGTGTTTATTTGTAACTGTACGGAGATGTCAGAAAGTATGATATCGCAGAGCTGGTGAAAACTTCTTCCATAGTTCAAAAGGCCCTGATGTGGCAGCAATCAGCATTTTTTCAGAAAAGGGCAGTTGGCAGGCAGCCAGGTGGCCAGTGGTTTCTATCATATGTTTGGAGCTGCAGGCATTTTTGCTAAAGAGTGAGTTCTGAAGGTGTTGGGAAGAACCTTTGTCTGATGAGAGGAAAGATTCTTTTTTTTTTTTTTCATTATTGGGAATTTGTACCTTTACATAATATATCTCGGTTCTTATTTTTTCCCCTTCCCCTGCCCTCCCTTCAACCCCTCCATCCCTCCCTATGTACAAAGACTTTGTTGCCACTTTTTCCTTTTCTCATATTTACTTCTTTCCCTTCTGTCCTTTCCCCTACCCCTCCCACTTCCCCTTCTCCTTTGTGCCTCTTCTTCCTATTTCATATTATCTATTATACATTCTGATCCTTATTTACACTTTCAGTTTCTCACACCAGAGAAACTATTTGGTATTTACATGTGTGTCCTATTTATTTCACCTAAGAGTATGGCCTCAATGTGCATCCATTTAGCCATAAATGTCTGTAATTTCTCATTTTTTATGGCTGAGTAGTACTCCATTTTATAAAAAAACCACATTTTCTTTATCCAGTCTCCAGTTGATGGGCACTTGGGCTGCTTCCAAGTTTTAGCTATTACAAATTGTACTGCTATGAACATGGGTGCACATATATCGCTGTGGTATGATTCTTTTAGTTCTTTGGGGAAGATCCCCAGCAGGGGAATAGCGGGGTCAATGGGACCTCTGTTAGATATTTCAGAGCCCCACAGAGCAAGCCCCCTCCTCTCCTTTCCCCCTGCCCCACTCTGGCCACAGGGAACAGGGAACTTCTGCCTAACTAAGGCCTGACCTCCCTTTGTTGCTGACTCTCTGCCTAGTTAAGGACTTTCTGCTCCACAGGTTTGGTGGCCGGATGTTCCTGTAAGGCAGGGGCTTCCTGGAAACGGTGGCTCCATCCCCTCCCAACCGAAACTTCTTGCCACACACCCCAGCCCCCATCACCCACCCCCACCAATGGCCTGTGCCCTCCCACCTGCAAAATCCTACGTAAGCCTCCGGCTCAGCCCATGCGGGCTTCGGGTCTCCATTGTGTGAGTCAGCCCGGCAGGCTGCAGGCTGCCACCCTAAACAGGCTTGCTTCTTGAACGCCTGTGTGTGCCCCCTTCTTCGGGGACCGTTTCAACCTCTAGTCCTAGTTCTTTGAGGTATCTCCATACTGATTTCCACAGTGCTTGCACCAGTCTGCACTCCCACCAATAGTGCAGCAGGATTCCTTTTTCTCCATAGCCTCTCCAGCATTTGTTATTGGTTGATTTCATGATAGCAGCCATTCTTTCTGGAGTGAGGGGGAATCTCAGTGTTGTTTTCATTTACATCTCTCCAATGACCGTGATGTTAAGCATTTTTCACATGTTTATTTGCTATTTCTACTTCTTTGTCTGAGAAATATCTCCTTTTAATGTGGTGGAGACACTGAAGAATTCTTCAGTAAGTTCCAGTTTATCATTCTCTTCTGCTTTCATGAAGCTTCCAGCAGAGCCAAGAGAGACATTGACTGATTATCCACACCAAGCCTTAACTGCAGTGTCTTTGAATTTTTCAAAATATAAATGAGTGTCATCAATTCCACTCTTCTCCTACATTGTTTCCATCTGAGCCATTTCTTGGATCTTTTCTCATCTGTTAAGGCTGTTTGATTAATGAGGATATATTCTTCTCATCTTAAATATTTAGCTTATGTGCTTTTTCTCTAGTCCCACAATACATATTTGCCTATTTATGAAGTAAGTACTTAATTACATTTTTATTAATCAGTTTATCAAGTTCCTTTGATTCATTATGCTTTTCCATAGTATTAAACTACACATGGTCAAAACAGACCACTTAACTAATTTAAGCCTAGTTGGATTAGAACACATTAAAATGAATAATAAGTTACTTGGCTTATTTAGAGAATATTTTGAAACCTTTCATAAAGGCAATTGAAAATAAAAGGATAGCATGAGTAAAAGTGCTCAGACAAAGGAAGATGATATATTCTATCTTTGATGTCTAGAATATACAGTAGCTGTTCTGAAAAAGTTTAGTAAGAATAGAAAATAATTTATCTTTTTATTAGGATATGAACAGAGTATTAAAACTTTCACTAAAGATAAATTTACTGAAATATATGTAGATTATTGGAGGCTGATCAGACCCCCCAATCACTTGAGCAAGGGTATGGTGGATGGATTAAAAAAAATACAAAACAAGATTTTAATGCATATATGGGGGGCCCAGGCTGGTCAAAGCTCTTATCTAGCTAAGACACCATCTCCTGGAGCTTACCACTATTTATTGAACATGCAGCATCCAGAATGGGTAAGGGGCAGTGCAGGGAACAGTGAAGTGGATAGCACTGACGTGGGCAGGATCCTAGCAACAAGGGAGCAAGGTATTTTAGTAGGAGCAGATCACTGATTAATGGGAAATTTGTTTCTTCCCATGGATTAATTTTTGCCTCTATGGAGTTTTCTGTATGAATCATGCTGCCTTAACTGCACTATTGTCTTGCCATCCAAGATGTCACAGCGTCACAGATCACTGAGACCTCTGCTGCAGCCAGTGAGGTGGGGAGTTGTTCTGTTCCCACACACACACTGCTGGCTCTTCAGGCAACCATTGTGGGAAAACAGGCAGACTCAGGCTTTTAATATGAAAAGCCAATTTATGAATTTGTAGCTTGCTCAGAGTGGTCTCGATCAGTAGATATTTATGTAAGATTAAATTTATCAATTGTGGTTTTGGTTTAGAAAATTGATACACATAAATTTCATATATTGTTTACCAATTCTATTTATATTAATATAACTTGGATATCTATTTGTATGAAGACTGATTTTCTGAAAGCGCAGTTAAATTCCTAGAGAAGGATGGTTTTCTGGTGGTTAGTTTTATTACTGCGGTGGCCTGGACATGGTTCAAGTATTCCCCAGGGGTCTTGTATGGGAGCTAATTCCCCATTGGGAGGAGCTGGGAGTGGAAACTGTATCAGACTGTGGTGTTAGAGGTGGGCCTTCAGTAGGTGGGCAGGATCAGATAAGGTCATGAGGGTGAATCCTCAGATTGGAAGCCTGGTGGATTTATAAGAAGGAAGAGATACTGGAGTACACAGACATGGACATTTCCTCTCTTAACATGTGATAGCCTGAACCACCTCAGTTCTGCCAGCAAGAAGCCATCCCCAGATCCAGCCCTAATCTTGATCAGAACTGTGAGCCAAAATAAACTTTTCTTTGTAAATTACCCAATCTCAGATATTTCATTATACAACAGAAAGCGAAGAACACAGTTATTATGTATTGTTTATTCAGCTGTAATGCTAATGGAGAGAATGAATCTTCCCTATCTTTGTCATTTTACCATAGCATGTATTATATGAATGAAAATGATCAAATGTTGATAGAATACAAAAATGAATGAATGAATGAATTTTCTATGTAAAGAGAGCTTTACTTTGGAGAAATTAAAACTATCTACTTGAAATTAAATTTCTTTGTCTCCTCTGAAGTGTAAGATATATTTTCTGAAGTGATATACCAGTGGGTATATTTACAAGTAAAAGGATCAGACTCTCATTTCCCCAATATTACTGTTGTTATCATTTTGTAATTTTCATATGTAGATCTTATATATGGGTGGTTAAATGTCTAAGTATTTTCTTTTCTTTGGAGTATAATTAGCATTTGTGATCTTAACTTCATTTTTCTACATGTTTCATTGGTATATAAAAAATGAAAGTTTTTTTTGAGTATTTTCTTATATTCTTTGGTCTTTCTGAACCCACTTAATATAGGGCATGTTGGTAGATTTTTTTATGATTTTTTCATACACAATCATGTCATTTGCAAGTGACACTAGTTTATATTCTCTTTCCCAGCCTAGATGGTTTTTCTCTTTTCCTTGCCTTTTTCTCTGATTAGAAATCTCAGCACTATTTTCAATGAGTGTTGAGAGTAGACTTCTTCATTTTTTTTCCTGGTGTTCGGAGAAGGCTTCGTAGTTAAGTATGGTGTTAGCTGTAGTGCTTTTCTTTTTTTGTAGATGTGCTTTATCAAGTTGATGCAATTTCCCTGTGTTCTTAGTTTGATGAGTTTTTAAAAATCCTGTATGAGTACTGGGTTTGTCAAGTGCTTTTTGTATTGCTATGAGTAGATCATTTTTCTTCTTTAGTTTGTAGATTACATAGTTGGTTTTCCAATATTAAATCAGCCTTGTTCTTGTACATTTTCTATATTATTTTTATTCATGTATTTACTTGATTTGCTAATAATTTAAGGTCATGTGAGATTATGGTCTATAGTTTTTCTCATTGTGTACTGTATTTTATTTTGGTGGCAGGGTAATACTTGCCTCATAAAACAAGTTGGTAAGTGTTCCCTCCTGTTCTCCTTTGTGAGAGAGACTCTGACATTGGTGTTAATTTTTTAAAGGTTTGTCACATTCTCCAGTGAAACCATCTGAGTCCAGAGATTTATGTTTGGGAATATGTCAATTACTAATTCAAGTTTTTTATGGTTATAGATAGGACTATTCAGATTATCTACTTATCCTTGGCTGAGTTTTGATAGTTTATGGGTATGGTAATCATCCACATTCTAATTCCTAGAACCTCAGAATATATTAGGGTACATGGAAAGGCAAATTAAGATACTGGGTAGAATTCAAATGCTATTAATCCAACCTTAAAATAAAGTGAAACCTGTAGACCATCCAGGTGAGCCTAAAGTACTCCAAAGAGTCTGAAGAAGTGAAAGAGAGGGAGGAGAGAAGCAATAAAGACAGCAGCAGGGAGTCACTGGAGCAATTTGTCTTTGAAGTTGAAGGAACTGTAAACCATAGACTATGCAAGACAAAGAAATGGACTCTGTCCTATAACCTAGAACAGTGGTGGTAAGACTATGGCATGTGTGCTGAAGTGGGCATACAAAGCCTTCTATGTTGGCACACAAGCCAAGCCACCTCAGCATTGCCCCAGGAGCTTAGCATTAGATAATAGCTCACATAAGGGCCATGAATATGCTTGAAAAGGAGTAGTGGTGGCAGGAGGTGACTTTATGAGCTGTGACTTGTCCAAGCTTTCACATGGCCCATCAGTGCACTGCAAAGGATATATATATATACACATATATATATACATATATATATATTCACAGCATATGTATGTATATGTGCAGTGAGTTTTAATGCACTTGTTGTTATTAACACAAGATTTTAGCTTTGAGTTTTCTTATGAAAAATTGAAATTTAATATTTAAGATTTAGCAGAGATGTTCTAGTTAAGAGATAGATTCTTTTAATGTTATGCTCTCCCCCTGGCATGTGTGAATCTGCAGAATCATATTTAGTTGTTTTTGAAGAAGTTATGAAAAGAAGAGCAAGGGTATACAATGGTACCATGGTTCACAAACTCAATTCTTTCCGCGATTCTGGTTGCAAACTGAACTGGATGAGAACTGAATCAAATTTTCCCCAAAATCAATGTTGAACCTACCCATTGAATTTGATTTAGTCCCGGTCCATCCTGGGCTGTGACCGGAATTGTGGAACCAATCAAGTTTGTGAACTGAGTACTGAAGACCCTAGTTAGCAAGACAGACTCCATATTGCTGCTTGACCCACCTGCCTGTCCTTTAGATGAACTCAGAAGGAGGAAGCTTAGAGACCTCCTCCCCTTAAAAAGTCCCTTTAAAATAACAATTAATCAACTATTGTTTTACAAATGTTCTAACAGCAGGACGTTCCGCTTCTGTACCTTTTGCTTGCTTTGCTAGTTCTATCCCATAGCGGGGCCTAGAAGCTATTGGCCTCAAAGGTGTATAAAACATGTTTGTCTCCTCCCAGTCTGGGCTCGAGTCCGATGCTCGGCTCGGCTCGGGTCCTGGCCGGTAATAAACTCCTGTGTGGATTTGATATCGGACTCTGGTTGGTTCTTTCTCGCTGGGTCTAAAAAGTACCATTGTATATATATTTACTTGGACTGTCTGTGATTTTAGCAGAAGCCTCCACAAGGTAGGAAATGTACTCTGATGCCATTTTCAGACTAGGGCAAAAGCTGGTGGTCAGTGGAACATTGGCTGGTTGTGCTGGTGGTTAGCAAATTTAAGAGGAACCTCAGTTGAGGATCACTGTTACAGATTTTGGTTCAGGGAATATCCAGTTCTGTAGTGTTAACTAATAGTGTTAGCTATTTTGGTATAGGGATAGGTTTGTATTGGATGCTTCATTTTTAAAAACTATGTGTTTTTATCGACTCCAAGTTTTGAACCCCAAAAATGACTATAGAAAAAGAAGCAAAACTGAAAACACATAATAGAAAATCATTCTAAGAGGGCTAGACAGGGTCATTTGGGTTAACTCAATGCAAAGGGAAAGCGTTATGTATTCTATGTAGTGAAAGTGTTGTGTGTTTCATATTAAGTGTCAGATGACACTTTGACACCAACCACAAAAGTATTGCTGATCTTGGTGAAACTGAAAAATCTGTCTTGAAGGGAAATTGAGGAAATATCCCTGGTATTTTAGTTTTTGCAACTATCTTTTAAAAACAAATCATTTATGAGCTACCCGGTTTCAAATTTTACTGTGTGTAGCAAAACATGGTAAGCCTCTTTCTGATAGAGATTTTATCAAAATGGCTGTGTTATCTGGAAGTAGTTTCCTTTTCAATGATTTCCCAAACAAGGATAAAATTATGCAATGCAACTCTGAGATACCATTTAACAGAAATACTGTTAAATACTGAGTTCTGTGCATGTGAAGTTAGTCAACAGCTCACCATGGACTTACAAAAGGCAGCCTGTCACTTCATGTGATTGGATGAAAGCTCAGATATAAATAATCATGCAAGGCTAGCAGTAATTTTGCATCATGCTGTTGGCGACGTCATGAGAGAAGAGCTGGTGAAGCTGGTGTCTTTGCCTGGAAGAACACAAGGGGTAGATATCTACAGTGCTGTGATGAAGGCGTTTTTTGTCACAAGGCATAAGAGCAGAAAAAGTGCTTTTAATTACATGTGATGGGGCACCTTGCACAGAAGGGGCAATATTTGGCTTCATATAGTTCTTTGTTAAAGAAGCAAAACATCCAGTCATTTAGTTTCATTGTATTATATATCAAGAAGTTCTTTGTGTTATGGAAAGCTTCAAAAAATTAGATGATATTCTCAGAAATGTCAGAGAAATGGTGAATTATATCATGGCTCGTGCTCCTAATTTTCAACAGTTTTAAGCATTTCTTAATGAGGTTCAGCATAGTATAATATTTTACTTATATGCGATAATGTTCCATGGCTGAACAGAGGATGAGACCTGGAGATATTTGTAGCTTGCTTAGGTAAAATCAGGTTGTTTATGAACGAGAAGGGCAGGAATATCCACAACTCACTGATATGACCTGGCTTAACAACTTCATTTTTACAAATTTTACAAATTTTATACTACATTTCAATGTAGTACAACTACAATATGTAGGGATAACAGCAGAAAGGATGTTTTGTGATATCAAATCATGTGAGAGAAAACTGCAGGTTTTAAAAGAGTGAGGAACTAAATTATTTTCCAAATCTAAAAATACACTTAGAAATTTCTACAATATTTACAGACAATCCCACATGCCATTTGGGAAATCTACACGGAATTTTCTAGCATTGTAGCCACTGCCAAGAAGAATTTTAGTAATAGATTTTTACAGCTCCATAACATGGAGACAACTCTGTGTTTTCTTACCTCTTAAGATAAAGCCAGATTTAAAGAACTTGATCTTTCTTGCTTACACTGGTTAGATTTTGGAAATATGAAAATGGAGTTATTGGAATTTGAAGAAAGCTCTGTCAAATTCTATGGCCTGTTACAACACTTGAGAAAAATAGAGTGTGAAGAGATGACAAAGGGCAGCACTGATGGTAGTGCTGAAAACTGAATCCTTTAAGTGTGGAGTTCTCTGCCAAATAATTTTAAGTCAATGAAAGCACTTGGGATAGCTTTTCATACTTTGTTTGGATCATCTTATGTTTGTGAGCAGCTGTTTTCAGCTTTGAATTATATTAAGCTTAAAACAAGAAACAAAGAGATGACCTGAGTGCTGAGTGTCTTGCTCTCAAAGTAACAAGAATGAGCCCTTGCTTGAAAAATTATCAGCATGCATACGACAGCAAAAATCACATTAATTGTACAAAAGCATGCCACATGCAAACTTTTACTTTTCAATAAGGTGTGCCATTGAAAGCTCTGTTATTGTATTTTCTTCTAAGACAAAAGATGTTAATGTATGAGTTGTTTTTTCTAAACTGAAACTTCAGTATTCAGGTTTAATTACAGTGTTGGCACTTTGTGAAAAATAACTGGGTTTTGTGTTGCAGTTTGGGCACTCTGTTTCTAAAAGATTTGCCATCACCAACCTAGAGCCTTCAGAAGGAACCAGCTCAGCTGACCACTTGATTTTAACTCGAGAGCCATTTCATCCCTCTGATGTTAAAAATTGTGAGATTTAAAAAAATTGCACTATTTCATGCCACTAAGTTTGTGGTAACTTGTCACAGTAGTCATAAGAAAAGAATAAAATGTGCTTTGACAAATACACTCATTTCTTCTAAATTATTGAATTTGTTAGCATATATTGATCAATAATATTCTCTGATATTAGTGACTGCAAGATCTAATGGTAGTAACTCTTGGCCTTTTGATTGTGAATAATGTGTTTGTTTTTGTCATTCTGCTTAAAGATTTTCAATTTTCAATAGTTTGTAAAGAAGAAAATTGTTGTTTCTCATTTTAGTTTTCCCTTTTAAATTTCACTGATTTCTATTCTTTAATGTTTATATTATCGGTCATTCATTATATGTTAACTATTTCCTTCCTAATCTTTGCTTTTATTTTATTTTGATAATATTTTTCCAGTTTCTTGACATATTGATGCTGATGATTTGAGACTTTCCTCTTTTCTAAAGAAACTATGGAGTGGTATAAATGCACCACCACTACTGGTTTTGTTTCATTCACATAGGTTAAATGGTATCCTAACCTTCCTTCCATTGTCTTTATTATTATTATTTCCCTTTGAGAGTATGTTTTTGAGCCATGGCTTTTTCATATGTACTGCATTTTATTTCCAAGTGCTTGGATAATTTTTTTCTTCTTCTGAGATTGCTTTCTGATTTGATTCTATTATGGCTAGAAAATGCAGACTGTTGAATTTCAATTCTCTTAATCTTATTTGAGTTTGTTTTCTATCCTAGGGTGTTAGATACATTGTTTTTGGTTTTTTTTTTTTGCCAAGGTATAGTCTCCATGACCATTTAGGAAGGAGTGTGTTTCCTGCTATTGAGGCTGCAGTGATTGTTTACATTACTTAGGTGTTGTTGGTCCATTGCCATCTTCAGTCAGATCTTCCATGTGCTTGATGAATTTGTGTCTAGTGGTTGTGTAAGTTGCTGAGAAGGAAATGAAGTCCTCAGTTGTGATTGTGGATTTACCTATTTCCTTTCAGCTCTATCAGTTTATTTCTCACATATTTTGAGGTTTTATAGTTTGCTGTGCTTCCATGTAGGATTATGTTTCTTCCTGGTGCAGTGACGCTTTATTCTTATTGACCAGCGACACTGAATTTCAGCCTTTCTTTTCCTTTCGTGCCTGGACTATACTCTCAATGGAGGTAACATCCACAGATGACCAGTATTTCAGTCCTTAAGAAATATGTCACTTCTTTCTGGCCTCCATTGTATAACTAAGAAATCTGCTGTCATTTTATTTGGTGTTTTTATATAGTTCATTGTGTCTTTTCTCTCAGGGTATTAAATTTTTTTTTAACTTTCTTTTTCAGAATTTTGACTCTACACTTGATCTTAGCCAAAAGGCTGAAAAGCAATTCAGAATTTTGACTCTATCTGGGTTTGAAGATTTATAAGGTTTATAAGGTTGGGAGCCACTAATATTATTAAATCTGTAGGTTTATGCCTTTGATAAATTTGGAATATTTGGAGCAATTATTTCTTGGAATACTCTTTTAGCCTCACTTTCTTCTTTTTTTCCTTAAATTCTTTTATTGGTACATTTTAGGTATACAATATGTTTACATTTATCATTGGGTGCTTGTACCTGTACATGATGTACCTTGATTCTTATTTTTTCCCCATTCCCCTGCCCTCCCTGCAACCCCTCCATCCCTCCCTATTTACAAAGACTTTTTTCCCATTTTTTCCTTTTCTCATAATTTTTCCTTTCCCTTCTTTCCTTTCCCCTTCCCTTCCCACTTCCCCTACCCCTTTACACCTTTTCTTCCTGTTTTAAATTATCCATTGTTTGTTTTAATAAGTTGAATCCTTATTTACACTTTCAGTTTCTCCTAGCCCCACGTTCTTTATAGGACTGATAATATAAATGGTAATTCTTATATATTGTCGCATATGTACCCGATGTTCTCTCCTTTTAAAAAAATCGAATTTTTCTGTTTTTGAAATTCCTAAAATGTCTAACTCAAGACCATCAAGTCCGTTGTCTGCCATCTCCAGTTCCTACTGTGTCAGGCCAACAGCATTTTGTTTCCTTAAACAGCAGCAGCCTACAGCTTTAATGATCCCAGCCCTGTGGCCATGTTGAGATTGGACCCTTCACCTTTGTTCTTCACTTTCAAAATCATTCCACTGTTTTTTGTTCCATGACACTTCATGACTATTCAGATCTCCTTGTCAGTTTCTGCCACAATGGCAGTGGGATTTGACAGAACAGCACTGAACGTACAGATAAGTTTATGAAATACTGCCACATTGTCTTTATTGATTTTACAATTGAAGAACTCAAAGTGTCTTTCCATTTACTTAGGTTTTGTTTAATTTCTTTCAGTGGTATTTTGTAGGTTTCAACATAAACAGTTTGCTTTTTCTTGGTTAATTTATTCCTCAATATTTTATTCTTTGGTGCTATTACAAATGTAATTGCTTTTCTAATTTTATTTTGAGATTGTTTATTGATAGTTTGTAGAAATAAGATTAATTTTTGGATGTTGAACTTGTTTGGAGTAACTAATTTACAATTTTTAATAAATCTGTATGTGTGTACTATTTTGAAGTTTCTATATGCAAAATCATGTGAGAAGTAAGTAGACACAGTTTTACATTTTTCTTTCCAATCTGATCCTTTTCATTTCTTTTCCTTGCCTATTTATCCTGAAAAAAACTTCCATTACAATCTGAATAGAAATGATAACAGTGATGGAAATCCTCTACTTTTTCTTGATTTTAGGGATAAAGCTTTCAGGTTTTCATCAAGTATGATATTAGCTGTAGGTTTTTTTTTTTTTGGTACTGGGGATCCAACTCAGGACCTTGAGCTTTCAAGTCAGGCGGTGGCACCACTGAGCTAAATCCCCGGCCCTTGTAGATTTTTTCATAGTTGTACTTTAACATGTTGAAGAAGTTTCCTTCTATTATTAGTTTCTTGCGTTTTTTTATATCACAGAAGAATGTATTTTCAAATTTTTTTTGCATATATTGAGATTATCACATGCTTTTTTGTCATTTGTTCTATTAATAGAGTATATTACATAGATTGATTTCGGTATATTGAAACAACCTTATATTACCAGGATAAATTGCACTTGGGCAACATACATGATTCTTTTTTCATATTATTTTTATTTGCTAGTATTTTTCTTGATAGTTTTGGCATCTATAATCTCAAAGGATGTTGGCCCATAGTTTAAACTTTCTGTGATATCTGTGGCTCTAGTGTCAGGGTAGAACTGACCTTACAGAATGAGTTAGGAAATTTTTCTCCTCTTTTGCTTTTGAAAGTGTTTGTGATGCACTGATGTTAAAACTTCTTTTGGCTCTGGAAGAATTTATCAATGAGTTAATTTGTTTCTGTGTTTTCTTTGTAGGAAGTCTTTTAGTTACTAATCCTATGGCTTGCTGTAGGTCTAGTAAGATTGTATATTTGTTCTTGAAGCACTTGGAGTAGCTTATGTTATCCTAACAGTGTGTACAGTGGGTCTGGGTTGTATAATTTGTTAGCATACAACAACAACAAAAGATTTTCTCTACTGTATTGACTTTTTATCCTCTACTTCATTTATTTCTACTGAATCTTTATTACCTACTTTTACCTTCTGCCCTGAATTTACATTGCTTGTCTTCCACTTCTTTTAGATGGAAGGTTAGGTTATTGACATCAGATTTTTCTTCTTTTTACTAGAGATGTTGCAACTATACATTTACCTCAAAGCTCCACTTTACATAGATCTCATGAGGCAGATCTGGGAGAGGTTCCTCTTTGCCTCTTGCAGCTTCTGGTGTCTCCAAGCATCCATGGCTTATGGTTACACCACTGCAGGCTCTGCTCAGTCTTTATATGGCTTTCCCTCTTCTCCATGTGTATCTCTGTAAGGACACATTTAACTGTATTTGGAGAACCCAGGATAACCCAAGGTAGGCTGATTTTGAGATCATTTATCCAGATAAAATCACATTCAAAGGTTTTGGAAATTAGAACATGGATGTATCTTTCTAATTCACTGTAGCATAATATAAATGACATTTTCTGGATAGTCAGAAGACCTAGTTAAGCAGCTTGCTAGGCCAATGGTAGATGTCACATAATGGTAGATAATAAGGACAGGGTATCTTCCTGGCTGATCAACTGGGATACCATACCCTGCATAAGACACCCTTCATAAGATACTACTGCCCATCCCTCTACTTGTTGTGTGGGCCAAGCCCTGAGTTGCTGCCCATGGAAAAGGAATCTCTGTCAGTATCATGTATGATGACAAAAGCAAAGCCCGGAACCTAGGGCCTCAGAGAAAGCAGACCCAGCACACAGGGTGAACATTGTTCCAACATGGGCTCCTGGATAACCACCTGAGTTTGGAAAAGAAAAAATTCCAGGTTAAAGCCACCATGAAGTGAAGTGGTAGGAGAAAAGTTACAATTCATAGCTAGCCAGGCTCTAATTTCTCATATCCGAATGGTCTTAGTTCATAAAATGTTCTAGTTTATTAAATTTGGGTATTCACTGAAAAAAATATGAGAAGTAACTGGCTTTCCAGACAAATTGGCTTCAGATGACTCCAGTGAAAATCCATCTGACTGAACCCTAAGCTACAGCAGCAGCGGAGAGACTGGCTGGTACTGTTCCAGAACACACAGAGATGTATAAATCACCTAAACTATATTTTTAGCTGGAAAAGTCACTAAGTCCTTTGACTTGTACCTATATTAACTGGAGAGTGAATTCCTGTGTGTGTACACATCACAGAGGAACATAATGTTTTAAAATTTTTTGTGAAACTGAACTGTGCCATCCATGCACAACAGTGTATTTTTAAGAGACATTTTTTCCTTTTGTAGAAATTCTATATTCAAAAATTTCTTTAAATATGCTGACTCAATTATGGTAATGTTTTGGCTTTATTCAATTATTTGGTGAAAATTCGAAACTCCTCAAAGGTTACCTCATCAATCTGGTCAAGACAAAGGCAATGTCTGCTGGAGAACTCTGGTTCCAACACATTTGTTAACGCCACTCTAGAAAGACTAAGTTTTCAACTTTCCAGAGGCTTTTTCAAGCTATCAAAAGCATAACAGATGACATGCAGTTTGGTTCACATATAATTTATCATGCATGTAATAAACAGATAAACTTTGCTTCGAATTATTGGTTCTTTCAATAGAGTAAAATACTGTTTGTCCTACAGTATATTATTTTACAGTCACAGAGGTCCCTTGTTCAGAGAAAATAGCTGGAAGTATGAAAGGCAAATGTTAATGAAATCATTACTGCAGCTGGCTTTTGCATGGTCTGATAGAAACTAAACTTCATGTGCTCAAAACATAATTTATTTTCTCTCATTCCCACATTCCACCTTGCTTCATGGACTGTGGCATGATTTAGATGGGAGGCATCAGAGTGCAATTCAGATACTCACGCCAAATCTGAAATGCACTCAAAACTTTTGTCTTTTTCTTTTATCTTTAACCCACATTTAATTTACAAAAAGGTGATGAAAGTTACTCTTTTAGAGTTTTAAATCTAAAAGGAAATGGTGCAGAAAGTACAGAGCACCCCATGTACTCTACCCTTCCCCCTATTATAAGCATCTTGTATTGGTGTGGTATACTTGTTAAAGTTGACACAACAAATGATTAGGGACTCATTTCCTCTAGGGATAAGAAAATTTGGAAAGATCACAGTTCAGGCTCTTGGTGAATATCTTGCGTTTACTGGGTGAGAGAAGGCAACAGTTTTGGGTGAGAGCAATGTGGAATAGAAGCAGGTTGGAAGGTTTGAGCCTTGGGGAGGGGCAGCTATGACAGAGAGGGAGTGGACAGCTCAGGTGTTCATGTCCATAGTAACCAGAAGTGAAAGCAGTGTACTTGAGAAGAGCATGTTCGAGAGAGACGAAGACAGATCACTGTCCCCTGGTCACTTCTCTAGTGCAGAATTTAGTGACTTCATGGCTGTGGCACAGCTTGGCTATTTGCTCTATTGGGTGTGCCATTTAGACTCATCCAGGCTAAGGCTCGACCTGATGAGGGCAGCCCACAAGCTGCCAAGTACTGGCACTGGAGAGTGCAGATCTTTATTGAAACTCAGACTTTGCTGCCAGGTGTGCAGATGGAGAGCCGTGGGGGAGTCACACCTGCGTGGTTCAGATGCCACCAAGCCCAGACTAGTGGGATGGGCTCCTGGGGGACCCTTGGTCACCTGCCACACTGCTGTACGGAGAGAAGAGGTGTAACAAATGTGCAGCCATCCTGTGTGCACCTGAGACTGGCTCGGAGACGAGGGCTCGTGGCTGTCATTCAGCCAGTTTTTACACTCCAGGTGCAGACATGAAATCTTGCAGGCACACATTCCAGGGTAGTCAGCACTTTCTTAGCCTGCTCAGCAAGAAAGGAAAAATGTGTGCAAAAGCCTGACACTGCCTTACTGGGTTGACACTGCAGAATGGAAGCAGGATTTAGCACCTTTTCATTATTCACCCCATATTTGCAAACTTGATCCTCCAACCTAATTCCTTAGGTAGGAAGAATTTCTGACTAGTCTTTTGTTTTTCTGGTTTTTTTTCATGTGTGCTCTGCTATTTTCCCTTCTCCTTTTCCTCTATCTACCCTGTTTACTATCATCTATAATTTTTCTTATTTTCTCTTTAAAATTTGTTTTATTTCTCCCTATTTTTCCCTACTTTGAGTTTTCTTTATTATTCCATTTTTTCTTTTATCCTTTATTGGATTTTATTTCACTCTCTATTTTGTTTTCTTTGCTATTTTACCTCATGTTTTACATCTTTCCTCTTACTTTTTTCTTTTTCTTCCACCTTTTATGCCATTTCTATTATTTTTCTTTTTCTCTTTTTTTTTGTTGAGCTGTACTTTATTAATCTTTAACTTTTTAGTGCATTGCATATTATATTTTCTCTTTTTTATGGTCATGATCATTGTGATTAGGGGTTTTTGATTAGCTTTTGCTGTATTTCTAGATCAGGTTTGTTTAAATGTGGGCACTGCCATTGCTGTTTGTCTTCCCTCTGAGCAGGGCTGGGAATTGAGTCTGACACTACAAACATACTGGGAGGGTGGAGTGTCTCTGAACTACACCCCAACTAGTTAAGAGAAGTGGCATCTTATTTCAGCCATCCATTAGTGCCACTCAAACGATGACACTTAGTTCAGCCTAAAGAATAAGGTAAATAAAAATTCCCAGCCAATGAACTAGCTAGACCACCTACAACTGGCACAGCTAGAGAGGGACTGGAGTTTCATGTTTGGACATCCCCATATCAACAGCAGAGAGAACCAACATAAGTTTTGTTGACACCACTCTTATGAAAGAACCCAGTGTAGATCAAATCCAAAACCTTTCAGACTGCATTGTGCTGATGAAATTAGAGAAGCATCCACAAAGAGTCCACCCCACATACTCTTATTTTAAAGTACACCTGCCTTAACTACCAAAAGAACTTCACTCTGAAATTTACAGAAAAAGGGAGTCACAAAGTGTCCCACAGTATATGCTTGTCAATGCCCAGTATTCACAAAGAAGCTGCTTATAAGTACACCTTACTGGCAAAGACATACACATACTGAAACAGCTAGGATTGAAAGTGATATTGCATGCAAAAAGAATCCAAAAGCAAGCTGGAGTAGGTATACTCACATCTGACAAAGTAGACATCAAGGTCAAATTAGTCAGAAATGACAAAAAAGTGACACTACATATTAATGCAGGGAACAACCTATCAAGAGGATACAGCAATTATAGATATATATGCAATGAACATATGGGCACCTGATTTCATAAAACAAACACTATTGAACATGAAGGGCCAGTAGTGGGTGATTTCAATTTCCCACTCTTTTGAATAAATAGGATATCTAGAGAAAAATTATGAAGAAACAATAGAATAAACTAAAATATTGATCAAATGGACTTAATAGATATTCACACAGTGTTCTATCCAACAATAGTGGAATGTATATTCTTTTCAGCAGCTCAAGAAACATTCCCCCAAATTTTAGGCCATAAATCAAGTCTTAAAATGAAGTAAATTTTACCAAGTAAAAAATAATTACTTGCATGTTATCAGATCATAATGGAATGAAACTAGAAATTAATAAGAAAAAAACTACAGAAACTACACAAACACATGAAGATTTCATAGTACATTTCAGAATAATCAGTGGCTTATTGAAAAAATCTGGGAGAAATTAAAACCGTTCATTAAAAAATGAAAATGGAAACATACCAGAATCTGTGGGATGAAGCAAAGGCATTTCTGAGAGGGACATTTATAGCCACAAATGCCTACATTAAAAAACAAAGAGATCTCAAATCAATAACCTAATAATGCATCTCTAGGTCTTAGAAAAATAAAAACAAACATATTTCAGAACCAATAGAAGAGAAAATAATAAAGATTAGAGAAGAAATGGATGAAATAGACACTAAAAGAACAATACAAAGAATCAATGAAACAAAGAATTTCTTCTTTGCAAAGACAAAATAGATTGATATATTAACCTAAGAACCAAAGACTTGACCAAAGTCCCTAAAAGATAAAGAAAACATGAATTAATAAAACTAGAATATTACAACAGGTCCTATTTCATCTAGAGGATAATTAGGGACTATTTTGAAAACATGTACTACAATTACAATAAATTGGAAAATGAAGAAATAAATACATTTCTATATACATGCATCTATCAATATTGAAGAAAGATGACGTAAAAAATCGAAACAGATCAATAACAGGCAATGAGATTGAAATAGTAATAAAAAGTTTCCCAAGAGAGAAAAGCCAAAGACCAGATGGATTCACTTCTGAATTTTCTCAGACTTATAAAGAACAACTAACAACTATGGAAAGGGAATGAATGATTTCAAACACATTCTATGAAGCTAATGTGACCCTGATACCATAATTGGGATAAATTCTCAACAAGAAAATAAAACAACAGACCAATATCCTTATGAACATAGATGCAAAAATCTTTAATGAAATCATTGCAAATAGAATTCAATAATACCTTTAAAACATTATATACCATGATCAAGTTAATTTCATTCCAGGGATGCAAGTATTGTTCAGCATATGCAATTAAATAAATATAATATACAACATAAATAGAGGCAAGGATAAAAATCATGTGGTCATCTGAATTGATGCAGAAAAATAAAGCTTTGGAAAAAATTCAACATACCTTCATGATAGAAGTCCTGAAGCAACTATGTAGGAAAGGAACTTACCTTAATATAATAATGTTTATATATAAAAGTATATATCCATAGTCAACATCATACTTAATGAGGAAAAGTTGAAAGCATTTACTTTACAATCAGTAAAGAGATAATAGTGTCCACTCGCACCAGTGCTGTTCAATATGGTACTTAAAATTTTAGAGCAATTAAACAAGAGAAATAAATAAATACAAAAAAGCAAAGCAGATATAAAATTATTCTTAGCTTCAGACATTATTGACCCTTTACTTATGAAACTCTAAAAAGTGCTCCAGAAGACTTTTAGGTCTGACAAACAAATTCAGCAAAGTGACAGGATATAAAATGACTGTACAAAAGTCAATAACTTTATTAGACACCAATAACAAACCTACTGAAATGAAAATCAGGTAAACAATCCTATTCATCATAGCTTTAAAAATACCTAGGAATCAACCTAACCATAGAGGTAAAGGACCTTTACAATGAAAATAGAACTCTGAAGAAAGAACCTGAAGAAAACACTAGAATATGTAAAGACATCCCATGTTCATGGACAAGAAGAACTAATATGGTTAAAAGGGCCACATTACTGAAAAATAGACTTTCTCATATTATTGAAAATAGACTCTTTGTAATACCCTTAAATACCAATGACATTCTTCACAGAACTAAAAAAAGCAATCCGAAAATTTATATGTAAACACAAAAGACCTGGAATAGCCAAAACAATCCTGAGCAAAAAGAGTAATGCTGGATAATTATTTCCAAATGTACTACAAAGCCATGGTAACAAAAAAAGAATGGTGCTGGCATAAAAATAGACATTTATACCAGTGAAATAGAGAAAGAGAAGCAGAAACAAAGCCATACAGTGCAGTAATCTGATTCTTGACAAAGGTGCTAAAAATATACATGGAGACAAGGTAGCCTCTTCAGCTAATTGTGCTGTGAAAACTGGATATCCATATGTAGAAGATTGAAAGTAGGTCCTAATCTCTCACCCAGTACAACAACCAATTTAAAACAGGTTAAAGAACTAAAGATAAGACCTAAAAGTTTAAAACTTGTAGAAGTGAAATTAGGAGAAACAATTTAAGGCATAGTTACAGACAAGGGTTTCCTAGATAGGACTTTAACAGTGAAGGAAGTAATAGCAAGATTTGACAAATGAAATTGCACCAAATTAAAGAGTTTCTGCACAACCAAGGAAATGACCAACAGAATGAAGAATCAGCACAGAGACTAAGAGAAAATCCTTGCCAACTCTGTTTCCAACAAAGATTGATATTAAAATTAATATATGAAGAACTCAAAAAATTTAACACTGAAAATCACCAAGTAACTTAATAAATGAACAGAAGAGACATTTCTCAAATGAAGAAATACAAGTGACTAACAAATATATGAAAAAATGTTCAACATATTTAAACATGAAGGAAATGTAGGTCAAAACTACATCGGGGATTCCATCTCACTCTAGTCAGAACAGCTATGATCGCAAATACTAAAAACAATAAATGCTGCCAAGGATGGCTGAGATAAGAAATTCTTCTACACTGTTGGTGGGAACATAAATTCATATATCCAGCATGGAAATAAGTATGGAGGCTCCTCAAAACACTAAAAATAGAGCTGACATTTCATCTAACTATGCTACTTGTCAGTATATGCTCAAAAGAACTAAAGCCAGAATACTATAGTGGGACCTGCATACCTATGTTTATTGTAGCTTAATAGCTAAGCTATGGAAACGACTTATGTGCCTTATGTCACTTGCAGGAAAACGGATGGAAGCAGAAATTATCATCATGTTAAGCCAAGAGGACCAGACTCAAAAAGACAAATATTGCATGGTTTCCATACTATGTAGAATCTAAAAGATTGACATCAAAATATAAGGGAGACCATTTTAGAGAAGAAGAAGGGAATAAGGGGGAGAGTGGAGGTAAGTCCAAGAGGGGTAAAGGGAAATGGAAAGTATGTTATATGCATGTTTGAATATGCCAAAATGAAACATTAGTCCGTCTAACTAATATATGCTAATGAAAAGATTGATGCCCTAATACCAACACATCATTAATCATGGAAATGGATAGTATACACTAGTTCAGTCTTTGTGTTGTGTAGGGTGATGAGTTTTCACAAATGTAGATGTCAAGTATACACCCATACAGTAAGACATTTCACATGAAATCTACTCTCTCAAGTTTTTAAGTGCACAACATGGTATTAACTATGGGTACTGTCTTGTAGAGCAGGTCTCTAGAATTTACCCAATTTACAAAGCAGAAATTTTATGCATATCGAACAACTCCTTGTTCCCTTGGCTCCATTGTTCTACTCTCCACTTCTATCTATTTGAAGATTTCAAATACCACATACAAGAAGAATCATGCAGTAGTTGGACAGACCTAGAGGAATCATTCTAAGTGAAATAAGTGAATTATTGAAGGAGAAAGCTTTTCCCTTCTTGCAGTTATATCCCTGCAACCAGTCCTGGAATTTAAGACTCTTGAAGGAACTGTTTTGTGAGTGAATAAGTCATCATAGTAAACATTTATGCATGAGACATGCTGTTCTATGGGGTCAGATTTATGGAGTCACTTGCTCTTCACATTCCACATGTGATGGTGCTATTAATTGTTTTCATGTTGTGAGACCCTATAGCTTTTAAGTGTTGGAGTCCTACTTGATGTCAGTTCCATTTGTGGGCCTTGATCCTACCATGCAATTCTGCTCATTGTGAGGATACACATCAGTGTCATAGGGTCTGCTAGTCCAGACTTAAGGTCACTTTCCTTAGGCCTAAAGGACACTTTATCCTCACTATTTAGCTTTCAGCAAAAGCACCTTTGCCCAAGATTATGGGCATTCTTGGCAGCCTGTGTCTCATTGCAGGGGTACATAAAGTCTTGGCCCCTTATCCTAACTCAGGACAACTCTGGATACCATCCCTGCTTGCTGTGGAACAACAGCGACTCTTCTTGGAGCTTGTCTTTCTTTTGTCCTCCTTCCCACAGTTGATCCAAAGGCACCCCCTTTATGTAACAAGCCCCTCCATACTGGCTCAATGTTGGCTTCCAAGGGGGTCAAACCTGTGATGTCAGCTTCCATTAGTTCACAGGAGAATTGGGGGTAAACAACTTTTCTGCAAAATCTATCTCAAAAGGTAGACTTTTAGCATGACTTGGCCACCTACAGAGGGAGAGAGAATGAGAGAGAGAGGGCGAGAAAAATCAGGTAATAAAGCTGAGGGGATTTCTGCTGTCTTTGGTAGAAGGAGCTGTTATGGTTTGGATCTAAAATGTTCCCCCAGAGTCTCATGTGTTCAGAGATGGAGCTGTACGGAGGTAATTAGATCACAAGGGCTCTAACTGCATCGGTAGGATAATGCATTGGTAAGATCATATTTTCATAGCATTTTTGAGAGATGATGAAAACAGGAAGTGGGGCCTGGTTGCAGGGAGTGAATCATCGAGAAGGGGCCTTTGGGACTGTATCTGCCGCCCGGTCCAGTTCTCTTAGTCCATTTCTGTCTGGAGTTTCCCTCGCTCTCTGCTTCTAGGCTGCTATGAGGTGAGCAGTTTTGCTCTACCACACCCTTCTGCCATGATGTTCGGCCTCATCTTAGCCCACAGCAATGGAATCAGCCTACTGTGGACTGAAACATCTGAAACCATGAGCCAAAATGAATCTTCCCTTACTTAAGTTGACTTTTTCAATTATTTCTCACAATGACAAAAAGTTATCTTTTTTTTTAATCTCACAGAAACCACGTGAGCTAAATAGTAGTTGCCCATTGGATGGACGAGTGAGGCAGGCTCACTCATGTTGGATCACCTTCGCAAGGTGTTCTGCAGGTAGATGGCAGAACCAGACTTGAAGCAACACACCCTTCCTGTTTCATCACATCTCTCACAGCTTAGTAAGCAGAACGTGTTGTTATGTGACTTCAGCAATGGGATCTCAGAATGTGGTAAGGTAGGGCAAAGATGGCTACAACAAAGTTTTTATATTTTCTATTATTGCTTTTTGGTGAGTAATGGTAACTGAATTGCTGCATTGTTGTTGTTAATATACAGATTTTATTATTTTAAAAACCAAATAAGGGTATTTTTTTCCTCGATATAATGGTCATTGTGATTCACAGAACTCCAGAGCAATCACCAGGAATCAGTATACAGCATGGAAGAAGATGGCCCCGGAAGGTGAAGTAGCCCCTTTAGAGCTCACCCTGTGTCTACATAGAAAGAACATAAATGTAGGTGGTTAGGGTCAGGGTTGTTCAGTGACAGGAAGTCAGGGCACTGCCACTAGGGAAAAGCTTGTAGGTTGGCTCAAAAGAGCTCAAGGGTGATATCCATTATCTTGTTAAATTCATCCTCATCTGGGCTGTGATTGTGCAGATACACAAGAGCACATCCGTTTCTCAGTGCGAGACATACTAACCAAGCTTACAATACTGATCCATACAGCCAGAATGTTAACAGGTCGACAGATTTATTACAGAGAGCCTTCATGACCGAGCAGTCTTCAGACTTCGTCAAAGTGGGATGCCCTTGTTCTCAGCCGTAGGAGCTGTTTCAGTTTACAGAAAGGAAGACTCACTGTCCCCATGGTGGGTGTTTCTGAGTCCACAGGGAAGTGCACATCTCTGCTGTAGGAAACCCTTTACTGGGCATTAAACCCTGATCAGAGCAGCTCTTAATAACTCTGGAAACAGAAACAAAGATGGGAATGTAGTTTACCTTATCACTTGATAGGTTGTTTATTCAAATCTCAGTCACAGATTACATTCTTCCTTAGGTTTCTCTATAATTAAAGGTCACTTTCACAGATGTAAAAATCACTGGGCATCATGCTGGAGGCTGACAGATGCAGGGATATAGTCTGCAGTGTTTCACTGCACGGACACCAGTTGGGCTTCCTGTCCCTAGGGTCTTAAATCTCCATGGCAGCGAAGCTACCTCTCTAGTTTCCTCCTCTTCCTTTGCTAGTGTATAAATCACACTATTTCCAGATACATAAAGTGTTTCAATGGTGCTGATTTTGCTTGTCCTGGATTCTGGAATATCAGCCCTCACTGGTTAAATTCCCTGGATCATAGTCACAGCTAGAATGGTTTGGAACCCTTAAAAACACTCCCTTAGACTCTCTTAGTTCCAGAAAATACATCATCATGGTCTGACCAGTTTTTATTTTTTGCCAAATGTATTATAGCTTTAATTTATGGACAGAAATACGTTTTTTCTTTTTTATTTTTCTTTCTTTTTTTTAATCATTCATTTGCATTTTTACTTGATTTTGTAACTCAGAAAAGAATGCCTGAGATGACTTCAGGTTCTTGTCCTTTCCTTCATCCTTTCACAAGGAGGCCTTGCCAGTTTTGGTCAGCTGTTTCAACTTCTCCGAAGCTACTGCTTTGCTCTACTTCCCTACTTAATCTGGGTTGCTATTTTCAAGCAATTTTCTCCACGTCTTTTCTTTATTTTCAAATGCTTTTGATATTTCTTTTTCCTCCATTCTTATTTCTTGCTTACAGCTGTTTTCTCATCCGTTGGTTTTGGATCTCCAGCCTTATTTTTCTCCCAGATTCCTTAGGGGCCAGGAGCGCCACGTCATTGACATTCACCGGGGCCACTTCCTCCATGGTCATCGCTGGCAAACTGAACACCACCTTCATCTCTGGCGCCAGTAGTTTCGCGATGAAGTGGATGTCTGACAGTGCATCTAATTTTAAGAAGAGAGAATCCATCATCTTCTGAATTTCCATGTGCTCTGGATTTTCTTCTTTGGCATTTTTTTGCTGGTTGAGTTTGATGTATTCCTGCTTATAAATTTCAGCAAGACTCAATTTACTCTTCGCGTGATCTAATGTTAAATACTTTTTATAGTCATATGCATCTGCTTTAGGTTTTTCTCTACGTATTACATCATCCCAAGCCAGATCTCTAGTTCTCTGCTTAATGATGTCTTCTAATTGGAGGGTGGTTTCCTCTGTGATCGCAGGTGCCATCTGGATGGCTTGGTCAAAATTCAGGGTCTCCTCCAGGAGACTGTTCTCCGGTCGCTTCTGTGCCGCCCCTTCCCCTTGAAGCTGCCAAGGCATTGTCGCAATAACTGTTTCTCTAAACATGCAATGTTTTCATTTTCTCTTGTCTTTTTTCAAAAGAGGATTTAATTTCATCAGAATCAACTTTGACATTTAATACATCTGTATCTTTATTTTCCTTATCATCCAGCACAGCAAAGATCATTCTCTCTGAGCCTTCTTTATGTTGTTTACCATCTTTGCTTTCTTCAAGGTCATTGTCTTCATCCATTTTAGAAAGATTTTCTTGATCTGGTTCTTCAGCAATTTTTTCCTCTTTTTTGTCTGAAGTCAGATTATCATCATGAACATTCGATATGTTTTCATCACTCTGAATTGGATCAAAGAAATCTTTGTATTTCAGATTTCTGGAACTTTTACCTGACTTAAATTTTTGATTTTCAAACAGTACTCTACCTTCATCAGAACCAATGTCTTCAAAAAAGTCATTTTTCCTCTTTATTATGCAATGATTTCATAATTCAATTTTTAAAATATAATAACATCTTTCATATTTTCCAGCTATTGTGAAGCTTCACACTGTAAGCACCTAACAGGATATGTTTGTGCTGATAACAACCTAAGCCAATAAACTCGAAGATGATTTAAGACAAAAAGTCAGTGATCCCACTATAGCCCATCTCATTGTTTGCATCTGCATTCTTGTGCCATTAAATCTCTGAGTTCTTGGGGTAACCCACTTTCTGGTCCCCCTTCTGTCTCTCTTAGAAGCTTTCTTTCTCTCAATAAATTTTTGCTACTCTTAACCTCTGTTGTTCCTAGAATTCATTTTTCGATGTTAGAGAACACGAACTCGTGTTTCGGGTACCTAGCAGGTTTGGGAGTTACATCTCTTCCCCCTGAATCAAAATGGCACAGGTATTGTACCTACTACAAGGGCTATTTAGATGAAAGGATAAGTTAATACTTTTGTGTTTAGAATATATGACAGTGCTGATAGCTATTCTTTTCTTCCTCATTATTGTTATTAGCCAAAGATAATGCCTGCCAAGGCTTTTGTATTTGCTATATCATTTAATTTTGTAACATTCTTATTAGGTTAGTACTATTATTATTCCTATTTTATAGTCTATTAACCCAAGGCTTTGCAAGGTTATTCAATTTCCCAAGTTCAAATAGCTAGCAAGTTTTGGATTTGAATTAGAGCTTTCTAATTCCTAAGATCATGCTCTTACCAATTAAAAATTGTTCCCTAAAATCTCAACAAATAGGCAGAGGTACTTCTTTTGGTGGGAGAGATAGAAAGTGGTGTAGAGAAAGTAGTGAAGGAAAGAAGAAATATCTTAATTCTCAACTGGTGCAAACCTACCTACAAAGTCTAGCTGAATTTTATTATATAAGCATTTTTACTGCCAACTACTCTCACAAACTCAATGAATGCCTTCTGATGGGGCAGGCATTTTTCTAAGTGGACTAGGGATTGGAGTATGAAGAGGTACAAAATATAACGTGGAACTGTTCAAAACATATAAAATAACCATGGCCTTCCACAGGCATACCACTTGAAACACTCAACATCAAATCTTTGGACAAACAAATGTGTGCACACCAAGTAGAGCAGAGATCACAGCAATCTCAGTATGAAAGAGGAGAAAATCAGAACATTTGGTGAATAAACTGGATTTGCCTAAGATAGCATTTGCCTAAGGTCAGCAAACTTGAAAAGACATGCACTGTCTTGTTGACAACTGGAAGGTTGTTGGAAATAGCCAGTGTAGGATGGAAATGAGGAATCTGTATAGTCTAATGGTTTAAGAAGGTGGAAAAAAGGAAGAAAGAGAAAAAGAGGAAATGGGCAAGGTAAATGGAGCATGGTGCCATCCTGAGTAGGGTCCCTTTGATGAGTATATATCTCTCTATTGAAGACATATTGCAGATAGGTAAGTTAATTAGATATCTTGTAGGCAGTTAGTCAAGGCCAGCCCACAAGGAGTCAACATGGAGGACAGTGAAGAAGCCAACATGGAGGACAATCAAGACACATTCACTGAAGGCTAGCATTGTAAAAGGAGAGAAACTGCCATACCCATGTAGGATAAATAGCAGTGATTGATATTCTAAATAGGTATCAATCACCTGGGTGGGGGACCAAGATCTTCCAGGAAAGATCCCTGACACACCCCTTACCATTGAAAATCCTTGCTCATTCCTTGTATGCTTGCTACACATGACTTGTTTCCATTGGATCCCCATTTAATCAATATCACCTAAGTGACTGTTCTTGCAATATTACTAGTTGACTACAGTTTTGTCCCATGTTGAACCCGCCTCACCTCATGGCTTTGCCCCAAAGAACACCTCTGAAAAGTTGGGTGAGTGGGAAACCCATTTTCCTATCCCCCTTCTATCTCTTAGACAGAAACTTTCTTTCAATCAATAAACTTTTCCTACTCTCAAAAAAAAAATCTTTGGGCTAGGGGTTTAGCTCAGTGGTGCCGCTGCCTGTCTCACAAGTGCAAGGTCCTGAGTTCGATCCCTGGTACCAAAAAAAAAATCTTTGTGTTCTTTATATATTCTGGATATCAATCTTTTGTGAGAGAATAGCTGGCAAAGATTTTTCCCCATTCTGTAGGTTGTCTCCTTACTCAATTATTTCATTTGCTATAATTTGATGCAACCCCCCAATTTCAATCATATACACCAGTTTTCCACCATCACTTGTTAAAGATGCTATCTTTTCTCCAGTGCATGTTTTTGGCATCTTTGTCAAGAATCAGATATCTGTAACTGCTGAGTTTTTTTCTGGGTCCTCTATTCTATTTCATTGCTATGACTATATAATATATTTTGATATTGGTTATGGTGGTGCCATGAGCATTGCTTTTTTTTACTCAAGATTGCTTTGATTCTTTGGGGACTCTGTGTTTCTATGCAAACACAGGAGGATTGTTAAGATTGGTTTTTCTAGTTCTGTGAAGAACATCAATGATATTTTGATGGACACTGCATTAAACCTGCCTGTAGATTCTCTTAGGTAATCTGGCCATTTTAATAATATTAATTCTGCTGAGCCATGACCTGGATAGGTCTTTCCATCTTTTAGTGTTTTCTTCAACTTCTTTCTTCAATGTTTTATAATTTTTGTTACTCATTAATTTCTGGACTATAATAATACTGAGCAGTTGCAATGTGGTAAGATGAACTAGAAATAAAATACTTTTATACTTAGGGATTTTTTTCTTTCAGAAGGTCAGATTTGATATTTTATAATGCAAAACCAAGACACAATATGCTTTCCTTGTCTTTACTTTCAGGATTTTATCGAAAAAAATTTATTGTCTAGACTAATATAATAGAAATTTTTTTTCTCACTTTTTTGTTGCTTAAATTGTTTTATTGGTACATTTTAGGTATACAATACGTTTACATTTATCATTGGGTGCTTGTACCGTTACATGATATATCTTGGTTCTTATTTTTTCCCCATTCCCTGTGCTCCCTTCACCCCTTCCACCCTTCAATATTTACAAAGACTTTGTTTCCATTTTTTCCATTTTTCATAATTTTTCCTCTCCCTTCTCCTTCCCCTCCCATTTCCCCTACCCCTTTGGACCTTTTCTGTATAAAATAGTGTACTACTCAGCCATAAAGAATGAGAAACTAGAGACATTTATAGCAAAATGGATGCATATTGAGGCCATACTCTTAAGTGAAATAAATAGGACACATGTGTAAATACTGAATAGTTTCTCTAGTGTGAGAAACTGAAAGTGTAAATAAGGATTAAAATGATTAAAATGAATAATTGATAATTGAAAATGTCATAGAGATTTTGTGCCATTTTTTTTTCCCAAGTAGTTTACAGTTTCAGATTTTATAGTTGTCTTTAATCCATTCTGGGTTGATTTTTTTATATGTGGTTTGAGATAAGTGTTTCATTTAATTCCTTTGTGTGCATCCAGTTTTTTCAACATCATTCATTAAACAGTGTTCTTTCTCTACTGTGTGTTATTGGCACCTTTGTTAAAGGCTGATTATAAATGTATGAGTTTAATTTGAGATTCTTATTCTATCCCTTTGGCTGCTGGGTGTGTTTTGATGCCAGCACCTTGCTGTTTTGATTACTATCACTCTTAATATGTTTTGAAATCAGACAGTGTTATTTTGCCAGCTTTCTGCTTAAGATTGTTGGGGCCATGGGCTGACATCAAATTAAAAAGCTTGTGAACAACTAAGGAAACAATCAACAGAGTTGAAGAGACAGCCCACAGAATGGCAGGAAGTACTTGCAAAGCAGACATTTGATGTGGTTTTAATATCCAAAATATATAAGGAAGTAAAAAAAAAAGGAAACAAATTGAAAATGGGAAAGGTTATCAATTGACATTTATATATTAAAAAAAGACCTAAAAATGGCCAACAGGTATACAAAAGTAAGTCATTGGCAAAATATAAATTAAAACTGCAATAAGATATTATCTCATGCCTGTTGGAATGGCTATCAGTTTTTTTTTCTTCCCATTAAGTTTATTGGCACATTTTCGGTATAAAATACAGTTACATTCATCATTGGGATTTTGTACCATTATATAAGTCTCTTGGTTCTTTTTTTCCCCCTTCTCTTGCCCTCCCTTCACCCCCTCCACCCTTCCCTATTTGCAAAGACCTTGTTTCCATTTTTTCCCTCTTCTCATATTTTTTCCTTTCCCTTTTTTCCCTCCCCTACCCCTCCCAATTCTCCTGCTCTTTTAGACCTTTCCTTCCTGTTTCACTATATCAGTTATACATTTTTAAAATTACAATATTAAGATCTAGGAGACATTACCACAGATTTTACAGAATTTAAAAGGATATAAAAAGCATATTACAAAAATCTTTTTAAAAATAAATTTGACAACTTCTAAGAAGTACCTTGGAAGACAAATTAATGAAACTAACTCTGGAGGAAATATAAAATTTGAATAGCACCTATTAAAGAAAGTATATTCCTAGCTTGAAAACCTACCTATATGACAACAGCAGGCTCATAAACATTTTAACTGGTAAATTATATCAAACAATTGAAGCAGAAAAAAGAAGGAACATTTCTCCCTTCATTTTAGGAACTCAACATTGTGCTAATCCTAAAACTGGATAAAGATAATAGAAGAAGGCAGACAGGCAGGTCTGCCCATGCCCTACTGAGGTCCCGAGTGGCACAGAACATGCTGAATCACCCCGCTGCAGACAGGCAGCCACCTACTTCCACACTACAAAGATGCAGAGGACACCAGACCACCAGACCAAGGTAATGAGTCCCTCTGCTCCAGGCCCAGAGGTAGGGGCTTCTGAGCCATCGTCCCACTGCTAATGGTCCAGAGGACGGGGCTTCCCAGTCACCATCCCTCCTGCTGCTCCCAGCCCACAGGAAAGGACTTTTCAGCCACCTTTGGTCCCACTGCTCCTGGCCCAGAGGAAGGGGCTTCCGGGCCACCATCCCTCCCACAGCTCCCGGCCCAGAGGTAGGGGCTTCTGAGCCGCCATCCCACTGCTCCTGGTACAGAGGAAGGGGCTTCCCAGCCATCATCCCTCCCACTGCTCCCAGCCCACAGGAAAGGGCTTTTGGGTCACCATCCCTACCGCTGCTCCTGGCCCCTGTCCCACCTCTCCCAGCTCAGAGGAGGTAATCCGTGCAGGCACCAACAGCCTCCACCCCAGTTGAAATGATGAAACATGTAAATAAGTCTCAAAACCAGACTTCCAGATCACCTACAGCAACCCCAAAGGGAAATGAGATGGAACATTCTGATACTCAACCACCTGGACCCACTGAACTGGCAACAAAAGGAGATCTGGAGAAAATGAAATCAGAAATAATTTCTCAGTTATCAGGAGAAATTGTGCCCCTAGTGCAAGACATGATAAATAAATCTAGACAGGAGCTCAGGAACATGATGGAATCCCAACATAAGAAACAAATGGAATCCATAAAACAGGTGCCAATAAATTTTGAAGACATGAAAAACTCCACTGAAAGTCTACACAGCAGAATGAGCCAATCTGAGGACAGAATTTCAGATATAGATGATAAGATTGCAATTAGTGACCAGGAAAAGAAAAATTGTTTCAAAATTATAAGGGACCATGAGAAATCAATCCAGCAGCTGCTAGATGATGCAAAGAAGAATAACATAAGACTGATAGGGCTCAATGAAGAAACAGGAAAGAGTGCAGATGACATAAAAAATCTCTTCACAGAAATAATGGCAGAAAACTTCTCAATCAGGGGAAAAGAGCTTGACATACACATAAGTGAGGCATATAGGACTCCAACTAACCTCGATCAAAAAAAATCTACACATAGGCATATAATTGTTAAGATTCCAGAAACACAACAGAAGAAAAAAGTTCTTCAAGCAGTGAGAGAAAAGAAACAAATCCCATACAAAGGAAAGCCCATCAGAATCACAGCAGACTTCTCAACACAAATCATCAAGGCAAGAAGAGCTTGGAGTGACATATTCCAAGCCCTAAAAGAAAACAGCCTCCAACCCACATTGATGTACCCTGCAAAACTATCTTTCAAAATGGATGGAGAAATAAGATACTTTCATGACAAAGAGCACCTTAGGAACTTTGTGAATACCAAACCAGCACTCCAAAGAATTTTACACAATATTCTAGGAACAGACATTGAGGATCACAACTGCAGGAAGCAAAGCAGAATGAACTCATCTGGCATGACAAGAAATTAAATGTAAAGGGGGAGAACCCAACAACAAAAAAAGTCATGGAAATGACAAGTCAATATGTTTCAGTTATAACTATCAATATTAATGGTCTCAATTCACCAATCAAAAGAAATAGACTGACAGAATGGGTCAAGAAGCAAAATCCAACAATATGCTGCATACAAGAAACACACTTAATTCAAAAGGAAACTCATAGACTGAAAGTGAAAGGGTGGAAAACAATACTCTATGTGACAGGAACCCCCCCCCCCCCGCAAAAAAAAACAGAAGTAGCTATCCTCTTTGCAGATCAAGTAGATTTCAAACCAACACTGATTAAGAGAGATGAAGAAGGACACTACATCCTTGTAAAGGGAAGAATCCAACAGGAAGAGATGACAATCATAAATATCTATGCACCAAACACTAGTGCACCCAACTATATAAAACAAATATTAACGGACATGAAAAGTCATATACAGACTAATACAATTGTAGTGGGGGACCTTAACACCCCACTATCACAAATAGATAGATCAACTAGACTAAAAATAAGTAATGAAATACTAGAACTCAATCGAACTCTTGAACAAATGAACTTAACAAATGTTTACAGAGTCTTCCACCCCACAAAATCAGAATACACATTCTTCTCAGCTGCACATGGGTCATTCTCCAAAATAGACCACATACTCACACATAGAACATGTTTAAGTAAGTGCAAAGGAATTGAAGTTATCCCCTGTATATTATCAGACCATAGTGCGATGAAATTGGAGATCCATAGCAAAAGAAACTCAAAACATTTCATAAACATGTGGAAATTGAACAGCACACTTCTGAATAACCAGTGGGTCACAGAGGAAATTAAAGAAGAAATCAGACAGTTCCTTCAATTAAATGACAATGACAATAAAACATATCGGAATCTATGGGACACAATGAAAGCAGTCTTATGAGGGAAATTCATAGCAGTGAATATCCATATTAGGAAAACAGAATGAGCCCAATTAAACAACCTGATGCTGAACCTCAAGCTTCTAGAAAAAGAAGAGCAGGACAACCCCAAAGCTCATACAAGGGAGGAAATTATAAAGATCAGAGGAGAAATCAATGCAATGGAGACTAAGAAAATGGTACAAAAAATCAATGAAGCCAAGAGTTGGTTCTTCGAAAGAATCAACAAAATTGACAAATCTTTAGCCAACCTTGTCAGAAAAAGGAAAGAAAAGGCCCAAATCCATGCAATTAGGAGTGAAAAGGGTGAAATTACAACAGACCCAGCAGAAATCCAGAGGATCATCAATACCTACTTCCAGAACCTATACGCCAATAAGATGGACAACACAGAAGAAATGGACACATTCCTAGATACATATGAATTATCAAAGTTGAATGAAGAAGACCTAAAAATTCTGAACAACCCAATATCAACCAATGAAATTGAAAATGGAATTAAAAACTTATCACCTAAGAAAAGCCCGGGCCCTGATGGTTTCACTGTTGAATTCTACAAGACATTTAGAGAGGAACTACTGCCGCTACTGTTTAAATTCTTCAATTAAATTGAAAGGGAAGCAATACTCCCAAATTCATTCCTGGAAGCAAGCATCACCTTGATCCCCAAAGCAGAGAAAGACCCAACTGAAAAAGAGAACTATAGGCCAATCTCACTAATGAACATAGATGCAAAAATCCTTAATAAGATAATGGCAAACAGAATGCAGAAGATCATCAAGAAGATCATACACCCTGATCAAGTGAGATTCATCCCAGGGATGCAGGGATGGTTCAATATACAAAAATCAATCAATGTAATACACTATATCAATAGAGCCAAGGACAAAAACCATATGATTATCTCCATAGACTCTGAAAAAGCATTTGACAAAATCCAACATGCATTTATAATAAAAACTCTACAAAAAATTGGAATAGATGGTCTCTGCCTCAAACGGATAAAAGCCATCTGTGAAAAATCAACAGCCAATATCATACTAAATGATCAAAAACTGAAATCCTTCACACTAAAATCAGGAAGAAGACAAGGATGTCCACTATCCCCACTCTTGTTCAATATAGTTCTGGAAATATTAGCCACGGCAATTAGACAAGAGAAAGAAATAAAAGGAATAAAGAGAGGAAATGAAGAAGTCAAATTGTCATTATTTGCAGATGACATGATACTCTATATAGAAGACCCCAAGAACTCCACCAAAAGTCTTCTAGACTTAATAACCAAATTCAGCCAAGTAGCTGGTTACAAGCTTAACACACAAAAATCAATAGCTTTCCTCTACACCAATGACAGACTCACTGAGAGAGAAATAGGGCAAAGAATTCCTTTCACAATAGCATCCAAAAAACTGAAATACCTAGGAATCATCCTAATGGAAGAAATCAAAGTCCCCTTCTCTGAAAACTATGGCACTCTGAAAAGAGAGATTGAAGATGATATTAGAAAATGGACAGACATCCCCTGCTCCTGGCTAGGAAGGATTAATAGAGTGAAAATGGCCATACTTCCAAAACTGCTATATAGATTTAATGCAATTCCAATTGAGATCCCAGCAGCATACTTCATAGACCTCAAGAAAACAATCCAAAAATTCATTTGCAGCAAGAAGAGACCCAGAATAGCAAAAGCAATTCTAGGTAACAGAGACATGGCAGGGGGTATCACAATCCCCAACCTGCAACTATACTACAAGGCTACTGTGATAAAAACAGCATGGTACTGGCAAAGAAACAGACTTGAGGATCAGTGGAACAGATTAGAAGATGCAGAAACAATGCCAGACACACTCAGCCATCTCATCTTTGATAAAGGAGCCAAACACCCTCACTGGAGGAAAGATAGCCTCTTTAATAAATGGTGCTGGAAAAATTGGGCTTCAAATTGCCAAAGATTAAAACTAGACCTGTATCTCTCACCATGCACTAAGCTAAAATCAAAATGGATTAAAGATCTAAATATTAAAATAGAAACTCTGAACCAGTTGGAACAGAGGTTAGGTAGAACCCTTGAAGACATCGGTGTAGGAAAAGATTTTATGAACAAACCCTCAGTTGCCCATGAACTAGCACAAACAATCAACAAGTGGAATCTCTTCTTATTAAAAGGCTTCTGCACAGCAAGAGAAACCACCAGCAGTGTGAAGAGACAACCCACAATGTGGGAAAAAATCTTCACCTGCTCCTCCTCAGACAAAGGTCTACTATCTTGAATCTATAAAGAACTTAAAAAGATCAGACCTCCCAAATTGAAAGACCCAATCCAAAAATGGGCATCTGAAATGAAGAGACATTTCTCAGACAAAGAATTAGAAATAGCAAATAAATACATGAAAAAATGTTCAACATCACTGGTCATTCAAGAGATGCAAATGCAGAAACGCTGAGATTCCACTTTACTCCAGAAAGAATGGCTACTATCATGAAATCAACCAATAACAAATGCTGGCAGGGCTGTGGGGAAATGGGAACCCTGCTCCACTGCTGGTGGGAGTGTAGACTGGTGCAAGCACTGTGGAAAGCAGTATGGAGATACCTCAAAGAACTAGGACTGGAAGTCGCATTTGACCCCGATATTCCCCTGCTGGGGATATTCCCCAAAGAATTAAAAGAATCACACCAAAGTGATATATGTGCACCCACGTTCATAGCAGCACAGTTTGTAATAGCTAAAACTTGGAAACAGCCCAAATGCCCATCAACTGGAGACTGGATAAAGGAAATGTGGTTTTTTAATAAAATGGAGTACTACTCAGCCATAAAAAATGAGAAATTAGAGACATTTATAGCTAAGTGGAGGCACATTGAGGTGATACTCTTAAGTGACATAAATAGGACCCACATGAATAAATACCGAATAGTTTCTCTGGTGTGAGAAACTGAAAGTGTAAATAAGGACTAAATGTAAAATAGGTAATGTGAAATGGGAAGAAAAGGGGCAAAGGGGAAGGAAGTGGGATGGGTAGGGGAAAGGATAGAAGGGAATGGGATTAATATGAGAAAATGGAAAAATAGGAACAAAATCTTTGTAAATAGGGAGGAATGGAGGGGTTGAAGGGAGATCTGGGCAAGGGTGAAAAATAAGAACCAAGAGAGACTATGTGAAGGTGCAAATTTCCAATGATGAATGTCATTATATTGTATACCTGAAATGTACCAATGATTAGAATGAATAATCGATAATGCAAAATAGGAAGAAAAGGTCCAAAGGGGTAAGGGTAGTGAGAGGGGCAGGGGAAATTAAAGAAGGGAAAGGAAAAATAATGAGAAATGGAAAAAATGGAAACAAAGTCTTTGTAAATAGGGAAGGGTGGAGGGGGTGAAGGGAGGGCTAGGAATAGGGAAAAAATAAGAACCAAGGTGCATTATATAAAGGTACAATTCCCAATGAGAAATGTAATTGTGTTGTATACTTACAATGTACCAATAAAAGAATTTAATTAAAAAAAGATAATAGAAGATAAAAGTATGCACATAGAAATTTGTTTAACAAAACAAACTATTGGTTGTCAGATCTGGCAGGATGTAGAAAGTCATTTTGTTATAGGGATGGCAGTGTTGGTTTAGGGGTGGAAAATCCACCCCCAAAAGTCATCATTTAAACAGAGGAAAGGAAAAAAGCCATATGATCCTGTCACTAGTTGGAGAAAAAGTATTGGACTAAATTCTATAGCTGTTCATGATAAAAGCTATCCGGAGCCTAGAAGTAGAACAGAAACTTCTCAACAGATTAAAGACATGTACTCCATATTTCCAGCCAACACCACTTATATAAATGGAGAAGATACAATGATTTCCCCTTAAGGTGGGGAACAAGGGCAGATATACTTACTCTTTATCTGTCCATTAAACTTTGAAGTCTAGTCCCCAACAAAATAGTCTGGCAATAAAATGACACAACAAAGATAGGATCGGCATGGCAGAAACAAAATCTTTATATGTAGATGAAATGATCATCTACAGAGAAAATGCTAAGAAATCTCTAGAAGCCCCTAGAACTTGTACTTGAATTTAGCAGGATTAGAAAACACAAAGTATATATAAAAATTCAGATCTATGTATACTTGCTATAAATGAAGAATTGGATATTGAAATTTAAAGTTATGTAGGAGTACAAAGGACCTAGAAAAATTAAAAACAAAAACAAAAATAGTGTTGGAAGACGTTTAGTACCTAATTTTAAGACTTATTCTAAAGCTACAGTAATCAAGGCAGTGTTGGTGTAAGGAAAGACATATAGATCATTGGAATAAAACAGAGAATCTAGAAATAGAACCACACATATATGGTCCACTGAGTTTTGAAAGATTATTTAACATTAGCATTTTATAGAATATAAACTCAATTCAAGAGCCAAGGAAGAGAGAGTGTTTTCAGCAAATGACACTAGAACACCTGGTATCCATATATAAAAAATTACCCTCAACCCTTTTTTTCCACACATGAAAATAACTTGAAGGGATCTATGAACCTAAATAAGAAAGCCTAAAAGTATAAAACTTTAAGAAGAAATTATGAGGGAAAATATTTATGAATTCAGGGTAGGCAAGAACTACCTAGGATACAAAAAACATGATGTATAAAAGAAAAAAATTGATAAATGAGATTCCATCAAAATTTAGAACTTTAAATGATATCATTAAAATGAAAAGTAGTCCTTAAACAGACCATATTTACAATGCATATAACCTACCATGAGAATACATAAAGAACTCTTACAGCTCATTAATAGACAACCCAATTAAAAAGTAAGCATAAGAAGATGATAAATAGCCAGTATAGCACAAGGAAAGGTGTGCAACTCTAGAATCAGAAAAATACTAATCAGTACAATAATAAGATTGAATTATACACTCATTAGGGAGATGAAGTTAAAAGTTTCAAAAGCCTTGTCCTGACTTTTTCTTTTTGTTGGATTCTCCCCCTTTGTGTTTAATTTGTCACACCCAATGGATTCATTCTGCTGGGTTTTCTGGGGTTGTGATCCTCATTGTCTTTTCCTAGGATATTGTCTAAAATTTTTTGGTTTGTTATTCATGAAGTTCCTGAGGTGCTCTTTATCATGAAAGTATCTTATTTCTCCATCAATCTTGAAAGACAGTTTTGCAGGGTACATCAATCTGGGTTGGAGGTTGTTTTCCTTTAGGGCTTGAAATACATCACTCCAAGCTCTTCTTGCCTTGAGGGTTTGCATTGAGAAGTCTTCTGTGATTCTGATGGGCTTTCCTTTGTATGTGATTTGTTTCTTTTCTCTCACTGCTTGTAGAATTTTGTTCTTCTGTTGGATTTCTGGAATCCTAACTATTTTATGCCTATGTGTAGATTTTTTTGATTAAGGCTAACTGGAGTCCTATATGCCTCACTTATCTGTATGTCAAGTTCTTTTCCCCTGTTTGGGAAGTTTTCTACCATCACTTCTATGAAGAGTTTTTTTATGTCATCTGCACTCTCTCCTCTTTCTTCATTGACTCCAATCAGTCTTATGTTATTCTTCTTTGCATCATCTAGCAGCTGCTGGATTGATTTCTCATGTTCCCTTACAATTTTAAAGCAATTTTTCTTTTCTTGGTCACTAATTGCAATCTTATCTTCTATATGTGAAATTCTCTCCTCACATTGATTCATTCTGCTGCGCAGACTTTTGATGGAGTTTTTAATCTCTTGGAATTCTGTTTGTATCTGTTTTATGGATTCCATTTGTTTCCTATGTTGGGATTCCATCATGTTCCTCAGATCCTCTGTATTTTTTATCAGTGTCCTCTCTAGATTTATTAATCATGTCTTGCAGTCTGAGCACAATCTTAGCTGTTATCTGAGTAATTATTTCTGATTTCATTTTTCCCAGATCCTCTTTTGTTGCCAGTTCAGGGAGTCCAGGTGGTTGAGTATCAGAGTGTTCCATCTCCTTTCCCTTTGGGGTTGCTGTAGGTGATCTGGAAGTCTGTTTTTGAGGCTTGTTTATGTGTCTTCTCATTTCCACGGGGGTGGGGTGGGGAGTGCTTCTGGCACCCACGTGGCTCACCTTCTGTGCCCTAGGAGCTTGGGATGGCAGCAGGGGAGCTTCCTTCTGGGTTTTGGGACCGGCTCAGGTTCTCTGTCCTAGGAGCCTGAGATGGAGGCAGGGAGCTTCCTTCTGGGTGCTTGGACTGGCTGAGCTTCTCTCTGGAGTGGCTATCATAATAACATGAAGATAAGGGGAGAAATGGAACACTTGCACATTGCTGCTAAGAACATAAATTAATACAGATACCATGGAAAATGGTATTGCGGTTCCTCAAAAATGGAAAAAAATTTCTAAAAGTTGATGTACATATGGTCCAGTAATCTCACTTATGGTATATTTTCCAAAAGATTGAAATAAACTTATCAAGGGAATATCTGCACTCTATTATTCATTGTACTTTAAAAAATTTTTGGTACCAGGGATCAAACTCGGGTCCTTGCGCTTGTGCAGCTGGCAGCAAAACCACTGAACTAAATCCCTGGCCCATTGCTCCATTATTCACAATGCCAAGATAAGAAAATAACCTATGTGTCCATCAATGGATGAATGGCAAAAGAAAATGTGATATATATACACCATGGAATGCTATTGAGCTTTAAAAAAGCTCTAAAAAAGGGGGAATCTTGTCATTCACAGCAGTGTGGGTGAAGACACTGTGGGTGAATCTGGAAGACATTAGGCTAAGCATAACCCAGGAGAAAAATGCAAACACTGTAGGATCTCACTTATATTTGGAACCGAAAAATATTGAACCCATGGAAGTAGAGAGAAGAATGATGGTTGACAGGAGCTGGAGGGCCGTGTGTGGAGAGAGGGATGATGAATTATTGATCAAAGGGTACAAAGTTTCGGAGAGGCAGGATTAATGGATTTCCAGGTCTATTGCTCAGCAGGCAGACTATAGTCAGCATGAAAATGCATACTTTTAGATGTTGAAGAGTAATTTTCAAATGTCTCATCACAGAAAAGAATAGGTAAGAGAGGTGATGGATATGTTTGCTTCATTAAGTCATTCTTCATTCTACATATGTATCTAAATATCATATTGTACATAGTGTCCCACAAATGTATACAAATACCATTATCAAGCAAATGTAATGGTAAATAATAAAAAAATTCCATGTGCCTTGTACTAGTATTTGATACTGATTTAAGTACATTTGTGCTTGCAGACAGAAGTATAGATTTTTATGAGTAAAAATATATCTTCCCTACCTCACTCTGAAACTAAGAAAAACTTACCATCATTGTATACTTAAGGCAAAGTGTAGTCATCAAGATTTCACTGACACGCAGACCCTCTTAAAGCCCCATGTACAAACCTATGACAGATGTTGGCAAAGGTTATCAATTCATCTTCTCTAGAGAGATTGCTGTATAATCTCAATTATTTCAGTGGCATCAACTGTAAAGTACATATAACCAACTATCTGCATCTGCTGTGCACATTCAGTGGTATAGTTTCCTGTTAGTCATAAACAGACATTTGGGATATTATGATGTCGCACACACAACCCTGGAGAATTTGAATCAATTCTCTTTCATTTTTCTTCCCACTGTGAGACTTGAGAAAATCATTTTTAAGTGGTAGTTTTGTGTTTTCTTTCAGATATGTGCCTGAACAATTATTTTTACAATTTCTCTAGACACCAAAACAAATTTTTGAAGACCCTGCAGGAAGGTTTTGAGTTTAACTGTAGACCCTGCTTCCTTCTTATGAGGACCTGGACACCAGAGAATCATTTCCCACAGCCCTTCATGTTGTCATTCCTCATTTGGCATAAGTTTCATATTTCGAGTAGAACAGAACAAGATCCTCAGTTGGACCACTGGGTACAATGCAAATTGCTTTTGTTTGCAACATGTTTGCAAACGAATACAACAACACCCAAACAAGGCTGATCTTCCTCCATGCCAGGCTCAGAGTTGTTTCAAGTGCTGGTTGTGAGGTGTGCAATTTCTTTCATTGTGTGTCCTATATCCTATATATGGGATCCATTTCCATAGATGCTTCATGTACATGTGAGAAGCATGTGTGTTTTGCTGTTGCTGATGGAGTGGTCCCTAAGTGTCAGCTGGATCAGGCTGATTGATGGAACTGTTCAGGACACCCATACCCTTACCGCTTTTAGCCTGCTGGGCCTGCCCAGGTGTTCTGATGTCCAGATGTTAGGGTTTTCTTCTAGGAGACTTGACCTCTTTATCACTGTTGATGTTCCTCTTTATCCCTGCCAGGCACGTGTTCTGAAGTTTGACATTCAGGAAGCTTCTTGCTTCTAATTTCCTTAATAGTACATAATCTTCCACAGCCCTCTACTCTAAACACTTTTGTGTCTTTACATTTTAAATGGGTTCCCCATAGCAACATCAAGTTTAGCCTTTTTTTTCAGGTACTCTGATGATCTGTCATTTAACTGGTTTGCTTAGACCATTTACTAGTTTAAAAATCTGTTGTCATTGTAACTATGTTTCTTTGTTGCACTTTTATATGTTCTCTCTAGGCCCCCTTTGTGCTTTCTCCAGTTTTACTTGAACATGTTATGTGATCCCATTTATCTCTCCTCTTGGTATAATCACTTATTCTTCTTTTAAAAACTCTTCCCAGAGGTTGACTGGGGATTACTAGTATATTGAAACATACTCTCGCTCTACCACCAAATGACACCTCATTGCCTGCTGTGTAGTACAGGGTTTCACTTTTCCTGCCTTTCATCCCTATGACATTGTTGCCATTTGTTACTTATCTAAATGTTATAATCACTAAATACATTGTTATTATTGTTGCTTTAAGTACTTTGTTTTAGATTAATTGAGAGTAAGAAAAGTAAGATACTTTACTTCACCTTGATTTATTTTCTAAACCATCCCCTTTCCTTTATAGAAGCACAATTTTCTGACTGTTTTAAAAAAAGATTTACCTAAAGAATGTGTTTTATAAATTACCTGTTTTTGATTGGCTGACTGAGTCTATTTTTACTTTGCTTTTTTGTTGTAGTTGTTGTTACCAGGGATCAAACTCAGGACCTTGCACTTGCAAGGCAGGCATGGTGCTACTGAACTAAATCCCCAGCCCTTTATTTTTACTTCGGTTTTGAAGGAAATTTTGTGCATATATCATCCTAGATTGGCAATTTTTCTTTCATCATTTTGAATACTTAATTTCATTCTCTTCTTGCTTGCTTGGTTTCTTGGTTACTTTCTCATTGCTGGAACAAAATGCCCAATAGTCACAATTAAAAAAGGAGAGGTTTACTTTACCTCACAGTTTGTAGAGTTTTCAGGCCACAGCCAGCTGGCTCCAAGGCAAGGCAGGATGGTGAGGGGCATCACAGAGGAGAAAGAGTTCATGACAGGGTAGCCAGGAGGCACCAAGTGCTCACGGTAGCTGGAAGGAAACACACATTGTGCCCACAGTGGCCTACCTCTTCCCATCAAGCTTCACCTCCCAAATTCACACACTGCTATAAACCCATCAGTGGACTAATCCAATATCACACACATGATCCAGTATCACCCACCCACTACTCAGTATCACATCCGGGATCCAGTCGCCTCCCAAAACACCCACCTATCAGTGCATGAGGCTTTGGGGGGAAAACTAGATATAAGTAATGTTTCTGATGAGAAGTCCATTTGTTTCCTATTAATTTTTCTTTTAGGCTTGCACTGTGGGAAGTTTCTACTGACCTATCTTCAAATTCTCCTGGTTGTTTTCTTAGCCAACTCTACTCTGTTGATGAAACCATTGAAGATGCTCTTCATTTTGGTTACTAAGGTTTGAATTCTTTTGATCATTTCATATAGTTTTGATCTCTTGAGTGACACTACCCATCTGTCTTGCATGCTGTCTGGCTTTTCCGTTAGAGCTTTCCAGATATTAATCATATCCCCTACATTTGCCTCATCTGACTTTGTCTCTGGTGATCACTCTGTCTTTTAGATTGTGTTTTATCTTACCTTTTGGCATGCTTTATAATTTTTGTTGAAACCAGACATGATGTACCAATGATAAGTACTTAAAAAAGGCTTTTACTGTGAGGATTTACACTAATTGGACTAATGTTCAATATTAGTGGTAGCTACTGGAGCCAGGGACTCCTAATTATACCAAAGCCTTTTTTCTCTTGGGTCTTCTCATCTCAGAGTGGCTTCCTTTTAACTAGAATCCACTTTTGATAGATTGAGGGCTTGTTGGCTGGTAATAGATCAAAAAGAGGCAGGACAATCCTAGAATCATTTAAGTCTCATGTTTTAAAGTTCAGTAGGTCAGTCCTAAGAACCTCAAGTTCTATGATTTTTTTTTTAGAAGGCTCATAGACCTTAGCATATAGTTATATGTGTGGCTGTGACTTATGAAAGCAAAAGCAAAATCAGCCCAGGAAAAATGTGCAAGGGGAGAAGTTCAGAGGAAACAGGCACAGACTCTCAAAGGTGCTCCAGCAGATTCACCCAGGACATGTAATCTCCCCCAGCACCAAATTGTGGCAGAGATGTGGAAAGTTGTCCATGGGGAGCTGTTTAGAGATACATCCCCTGGGGCTGTTCAAGTAGACACCCTCTACTTTGCATGGACCAAAACCCAGAAAATCCCAGACAGAAAGCAGATGTTTAGCTTCAGCCACATTGTTTGGGTGACAGCATTGTTAGGCACAGAGAGTGCTTCTTATCAGCACAGAAAATTGGGTACCTGTGGAATTCCCAGGTGCTAATCATGGATAAACTGACAAACTGTACTTTCTAAGGATATACACTCTCAGGCCTGCTATATCAGCTCTTTATTTGTGTAGCTATTAGGCATTTCTAAATCACTATTAGCTTGTGCTTTTAACTTTTTATTATGGAACTTTGTGTGTGTGTGTGTGTGTGTGTGTCTGGTATCAAGGATTGAACTCAGGACCTTGCACTTACAAGGCAGGTGTGTGCCACTGAGCTAAATCCCCAGCCCTTATCATGGAACTTTCTGAACAAACAGGAGGTCAGGTAGAAGAGGTGATATCTGGAAGATTGTGCCACAGCTTTAGTCCTATCCACTCACACCGGCACCACCTTGTTCATACCCATCCACTTCCAGCCTACATATCCTTCTTCGACCCTCAACTCTTCTGTAGCCAGTTCTAGACTTTGCTTCATTTTACCTGTAGTTATTCATCTCTTTTTTTTTCTAGTTATTCATCTCTTAAAAGTCTCTGACTCATCCCTTGTAGATTTAGATAAAGCACACTTATGGTATTTGTCACTTGTGTTATTATCTAAAAATATTTGCCTTTGTATTGTAAGGAATATTGTTCTTCCCTGCTCTTTTTTGCCATTAGATTTTGCCAGGTGATTACTTAGACCAAGAGGTGCACACAGCGGTGATCTCTGTTGTCTCTGGGAGAGCTTTTGTGGTCAGTGAGGGCCTGGGCCACAGTCTCTGCTTCCTTTCTCCAGAGGGGACGTGCTCTGCCCCTCCCATGGGCCACTCTGAGTTACCTGCAGGCAGGGGGAGCATGAGTGAAGATTAAACCTGCCTACTGTGCCCATGGCAATGCACATTTTAAACATCCTACTTATTAAGATACAAAGTCCCCTGGAGTACTGAATCTTCTGCAGGAAAAAAACCCCCTTATTATTGGGATTTAGAAACATTTTATGTGCAAAATCAACCACTGAAAAACATTTTTATAACTTGGCTTTGAGGGTGGTAAGTATCATAGAATGAGAACATTAGTGTTAGAAAAGAAACTATTGTCCTTATAACCAATTAAAAAATCCATTTCAAAATGTTCTTTCACACTGTTTCTGTGTTGGCTCCTACACTGTTTTCTTAATGTCAGAAACTTCTAGGTACCATTTTGAAACAAAGGTTTAGATTCTGTGGTATTTAAACATTTTAACAAATATCAGTGACATAAAAAACCAGCATGGATAATTAAAACACCTTTAATTTTTATTTTCTTCTAAGAATTTTATATATTGCCAAAGGCAGTATATATGGCATGCTGAATTTTTGTAAACAAAAGGAACAAGCTGTGTAGTTAGAATCCAGAGCAAGGAAAAGAACATGACCTAGTCCAGAAGCCTCTTCACAACACTGCTAGTCATTTCTTGGGCTATGAAAACTTTATGGACTAGGTTTTTCTGGTTTTGTACTTCAGATAAATGGAATCAGAGAGTATGTGATTTTTTGTGTCTGATTCCTTTCATTGAACATTATTCTGTGAGTTTCATCTGTCACTGTACTTATCCAGTAGGAAATACTGCATTATCAACCTGTCACACTCCTAGAGTGAGGCTTTGATCCTGTATCTTTAATACCTAATCTTCTAGACATTAGTACCCTAGGAGGGGGCAGCAAATGTTTAAAAGACAAATTAAATTCCACATGTAAGGATTAAATACTAGTCCTATGGATTGACTGGTTTCCCATACCACCCATCTCACCTTTATTCTCTGAGACCCTGACAATTCTATTCTGTTTTTCTAAACAAGAAAGATCACACCTGCAGTTATTCCTGGGAGGGCGCCTGCAATGAAGTTCTTCAGTTCTGAAACAGAACAGTGCTGGCCCACGGAAAGCTAAATACACGTTCATTGTTCTGCTAATCCAGCAAATATTTATTGAGCATGCACTGCTGCAAATACCTCAGTAAAGAAGACAGAAAAACACCTCTATTCTCCATGTGGTTCACTTGGTAGTTGTTGGAAACAACCAATAAAAGAAATCAGCTAACTATGCCTTGTCAAAGGAAAGCTAACATAGATAGGACTTGTTGAAAGACAAGGTATAAAACATGAGAAAAAAAGAGATTCAAGACTGAATCTAAGGTTCTTGGCCTGAAGAGGTAGTTGTAATTAACTGATAGGAGGAAAAACAAGTTTGGATTTGAAAGTGTTTATTTAGAGATCTCTATTTGGTGCCAAAAGAAATATTTTGAGTAGCTCTACCTGTTGTAGGGCTGCATGGATTCCTAGAGAAGGGTCTCGGGAGGGCACACACATTGGTCAGCTGTCAGCCTGCAGATATACAGAAGTTATGGGGTTGGATGTGGTCAGCAAGGGGTGGGTGTGTTGAAAGAAGATAATAAATTCAGACTACATGCCCTGGGCCTTATAACCTTTAGAATTTGGAGAGGTAAAGAAGAACTAGCAAAATAATTGGGAATTAGGAATCAGTAAGTTAAGAGTAGAGCAGACTGCTGTGACCTGGAAACTAGAATGGGAACTGTGTTCAGGAGGAGGATATGATCAGCTCTATAAATCTTGCTAAGTTGGAACATAACACAAGATAGGGTGTCACTAGATTTAAAAGAATTAGCTGTAATTTCTACTAATGCAATATAGTTCCAAGGAAAGGAAAGAGAGCAGGAGAATCTGAGCACAGAAAACTCTTTGGAGTAATAGTTTTCCTGCAAAGAATTGTAGATAAATGAATTGGCATCCACATGGGGATAATAGAGAGAGAAGACGTTTTTATAGGTGTGTATTTTCCCGTGGAGGAAGTTCAAGTGTGTCTGTATGCTGATGCACACCGTTCAGGCAAGAGAAAAGACTGGTGACACATGGGAGCAGGTTATTCCTGGAGGAACATCCTTGTGTAGGAAGTGGGGACATTCTGGCTGTCCAAGCCTGGAAATAGACATAGAATGGCTTCATGGAGAATAATGGGAGAGGAAGGCACTTGCAAGTAACAGTGGCTGAGTGCACTGGTTAGATAGTGGGAGGTCAAAGATGTTTTCTAGTATAGGAATCTGTCTTCTCAATAAAATAACAAGACCTCAGTTGACAGTGACAGTGAAAGATGTGAGGCTGGAGGTTAAAAGAAAAGGAGAGTTTAACAAAAACAGGTACCAGAGGGGCAGAATCTAGAGAACAGTGGATCCAAATGGGGTGGTTTTCTCCCCTTGTACCATTTGACAGTGAATGGAGACATACATGATTGTCACAGCTCGGGGGAGGAAGAACGAAGCTGGCATCTAGTGAACATCTAGTGAGACTTCTAAACATCTTACAATGCACAGGGGAATGTCATGCAGCAGAACTTCCTGGAACAAAATATTAATGATACTAAGATCGAGGGACATTGCTGACAGGCATGAAGTGGTAGGAGTCACTGTACCTCTCTGAGATCTGTGATTAGAGTTGAAGCATCCACTTAGAAGGTGGAATGCCTTTTCCCCAGATATACTTAGTGACACATATGCAGCCATGGAGTATCCAGTGGGGTTGGGACCACCCCAAGTAGTAAATCAAAAAGTAACAGAGAATGGGTTGGGCAGAGCATCTAAACAAGGGAATGATGCACTATGCAAATTCAGTTGAGTATGGTGGGATATGAGGTTGGTAGAGGGGTACAGGGGTGTTATGCTTGTATCTAGACATCCCTCCATAGCCTTATGTGGTCATAGGTGGGGCTTTTCAGAGGTGGCTGGATATAGGGTGTGTGATGCTGGGATTAACGATATGATGCTGGGATTAAGGGTGCCCCATCCTGGGTGCGATTGCTGGCCATCCAAAGGGTGGGTGCCCTGCACTGAATATAAAGGGCAGAAAGAAGGCTGCTGTGGCTATTTCACTACTTTTCTGCCTTCTTCCTGCCTTATCTGGATTGTTTTTCCTCTGAAAAGTGCCATGGCACTCTGCCTTGGAGCTACCTGGTTATGGACTGAAACCTCTGCAAACTGTGAGCCAAAATAAACCTTTCCTCCTTTAAATTTGGGCGATGAATATTTTGTCTCAGCAACGAATAAAAAAAACTAAGATAGGAGACAAAGACAAGGTTTTAGGATAGATAAATTATAGGGCTTAGATAAGCCAAATAATTTTTGAAGTCAGGGTATTAGATATATTGATGCATAGAGTTAGAGAAGGATTGTTCTTATTAGTAATTATGTGGCCATAAAAGTGAGTGGTTGAGTTAGCATGGAAGAAAGATCATTAAAAGAGAGTAGGTCAAAGATACGAGAATGGTGAAGGATTGTCCACATTGATGGGCAGATCACACAAATTATGGCAAAAGTAGCATTGGGTAGGAGCAATGACAGGATCTTATTGTAAGACTGGGGGACAGGACTTGGAGTGGTAGATGATTACAATGGGAAAAGGTAGAGAGCTGGCATGAGATTTATCCTGAGGGTTTTCAGTTATGGAAGTAGGAGGATGGTGGTCTCTTCTACAAACCTAGAACTTTTGGACCTGAGATTTCTTCCCTGCCTAGTGGGCCATTTTGGAGATTTCTGAATCTGCAAAGCAGAGGAACCTGAACATTTGCAGTTTTTCTCTAACACCAGAAAACAAGGAATGAAGCTAAACTTCTATCAGAGGTGCTGTAAACATGACCAAGAAATGCTGTATTTGAGTCAGGTACGCTGCCATTTATTCTGGATATAACTGTTCCCAGCAAGCCTGAGAAAGGTTGATGAATCTTGCACATTTGATGAATTTGAACAGAGGCAGGGAATCTGAATGACCTAATACTGTAACTGGACAATGGGAACAATTTCATTAATAGTGGCTGAAACCTGAAGGTGTCTTCTCAATCAGGGTAGGATGAGCTGTGAATAACAACTGATTATTTATCAGAAGCACATTCCAGACTTTCAGCTGTTCACATCAAAGAACAAGAAGCCCAAGCACATAAAGTCTAGGAGCATGTTGAGTTATGGTTTTACAAATAGATTGTCTAATTTCATTGTGGCTAGCCAAAGATGCATCAGACTTAAGTTTCCTACCAGCATCTGGCATCCTCAGTAACCCCAGAAAAAGGTACAAGAAGCATGGGTCTGTTTCTCTTCCTAAGCAGCCAATAGCAATTCTCAGAGTGATATGAGCTGAAAAAGAGCTCTATTTCCCCTTCTCAGGTGCAGTCATGCTAATCTCCAAAGACGAGATTATTAGTTTCCTGTGGCTGCTTTAACAAAGTATCTCAAAACGGGGTGCTCAAAATGACAGAAATTTGTGCTCTTGTAACTCTGGAGATGGAAGTCTGAAATCTAAAATCTAAGTGTCTTCAGGGATGCACTTCCCCTGGAGGATCTTGGGAGGACCATCCCGCCTCTTCTGAAGGATCTCAACAGCCCTCGGCACTCTTTGGCTTGCAGCTCCATCCTCTCCACTCTTTCTGCCTTCACATGGTGACCTCCTGCAATGTCCTTTGCTATTCTGACAAGGCACTGGTCACACTGGATTTGGGGCCCACTGTAATCCAGCGTGACCTCATCGTAGTCATTACATCTGCAAAGACCCTTGTTCCAAATAACATCAGGTTCTGAGACTTGGGGTGGACGTGGGCGTTGAGGGGACACTGTGCGATTGAGCAAGCTAACTTTCATTCATGTCGTATTTCAATGATTCTAGACTCCAAGTAGGAGATCAGTTTCTCAACCTTTTGGTGGTTTTGGGGTTCTCTCTCATTGCTATCTTTATTTTAAGCCCATTCGTGCTCTGGCCAAGCCAGGATACATCACAGCACACTCTTCAGGTGCTTCTAATATTTATTGTGGAAAAAGTTTTTTTTTTAAAAATTAAATGCTAATTTCAAGAGCCCTTTCACAGGGGGAGTCCACAGGGGCCATCACAGAAAGTCTGGCACCACCTAATGGGTAAATCTTGACCTGCAGAGACCACTGTGGCACGTGCCATATCCAGAGGCTCCTGAAGAAGTCTGTGGAGTCCTTTCTGGAAAGACCCTCTTCTCAGAGCATGTCTGTCATTGCTAACAGGTGAGTTAGACAGTCTGCCTTGAGCAGAGGCTGCACAGCCGGGAATCTCCACAGGCCCTGCTGTTCCCTGACACTTCCTTTGCCACGTCCTGGAAGGAACTGAGCTCCTAGATTCACAGAGCTGGCATCACAGCTGCAACACAATCAGAGGGGGAGAAGAGCACTGAGCCTTGAGTATTTGTTCTCCGGTCTCCAGGCTGTGAGGGATGCTTTCCCTCCTGTCCCCCTAAGGTCAATCTGTCCATAAGAGAGCCACCCTTGCTTTCCTCATGTCTAGTCAGTGATGGAAGTCCCACCAGCTCTATTTCACCTAGGATGCCATTGGTTCCACCATTGGTTGGTGGTGATGGTGGAAATCTCTCCTTAATTGACATTTGTTTCCTCTTATGATTCTGTGTTGGCCACATGTTTAAAAGAGGCAGGGAGGAACCAGTAAGTTCTGTTTTCATTAATTTAAAAAATTTAAACAATCATATGTCTACTAGAAAGTAACAATATATAGAGTTTATTGAAATTTTACAGGCTAAACCCACTCATGGATCCAGCATTCAGATTGAGACTCTGGAAGTCCCTATGGCACCCCTTCTAGTCGCAGTCACCTCCTGTACGTGCTGCTTCCTAACTTCCAAAGTCATTTTTGCTTGTTTGTCCATTTTTTGTAATGAGAATTATGCAGGATGTACTTTTCTGTGTCTGACATCTTCAATGCTGCTCTTTTAAGAAGTGTCAGTAGGATAGTGGGCAGTAGGGGGCGCTCATTCTCACAGCTGTATAACCTTATTCCTTGGCATCAATATAAGGCCCCAAACAGACAAAACAACCGTTCCTCATTTGGGGCTCCCCGTTCATACTCTGCCTCAATCCTTGATGTCCTATCAAATTTCTAAAGATAAAACCATTTGTATAAATTTCTCAGTACTCTTTTAGTAGAGGTGGCAAACTTTTCTGTAACGTCCGATAGTAGATAATTGAGGAGTCATAGATCCAAGAAGCAGGATCCTGCACACTTTGGGCAAGTCCTCTCTATCAATAGTGAATAGTTTTATTTTGTCTTACATATTACACTAACAGATGTGGAGACATTTCTTAGCTTGTAGATAGTACAACAAAGAGGTGCAGGCTGCGGTTTGTTTCTTGGGTATGGCTTTGCTGACCCTGCTTGATCATGAGGGTCAGAGCTGTTCCTCCCCTCTGTTGACTTCCCAGATGTGTGAACCCAAATTGACGTTCATTAGGACTCAGTCACAAACAATGTGGCAAAACCTGAGGGCTCAATCATTCCAGAAGACTGCACATGTAGGAGAGTGCCTACAGGATCAGGACCCCTGGCCAGGATATTGCCCAACTGTTTCTTTGTTCCACAACCTCTTGAGCTGTTTTCACTCTTAGCATGATACACTTTAGGGAAAGCCAGTAAGTGCTAGTCCTCAGCTCAGAGGCGACACCTCTCAAGTCATGTGCTGATGGCCTGTGTGACCGAGCAGGAAGGAGCAGCCTTTATTGTGCAGCCAATGTCCTAGGCTCTAGAGGTCACCTAGCCTCAGGTATCCTCTGTAGCCATGATTCCTGCACTTTCGTAAGCCCTGATCAGTCCTGGGAAAGGCCTCAAAGAGTGCAAGAACTGAGCTCATTTGAGTTTTGCATGCTTTTTAGGCCTGAAGATCAATACCCCTTGTGTGCAACTGGCTGGCAGGGGCTCATCTTCTCCAGGTGAGGGTGAGGCGTGCAAGCATGACTGTGAATTCTGCAGTTCTCCTATGGAGCAACTTTCTCTAGACAAAAGCTTGACTTTCCTCCCCCAGTGATTACCTCTGAACATGGAATTTACCTAAAATTGACAACTAAGACTAGTCTTCTCTTTATTATTTGCTTTTACAAAAACTGAGTTTACCAGTTCATTTTAGGTGTACATTGTGATCATATTATTCATTAGGGATTTGTACTTGTACATAATATAGCTTGGTTCTTATTTTTTTCCCTCCTCCCAACCTCCTCCCTGCCCTCCTTTCAACCATTCCACCCCTGCCCCTTTACATGAGTTTTGTTTCTGTTTTTTCCTTCTTTTTTCATTTTTTTTCTTTCCCTTCTCTCCCTCCACCAGTTCCCCTTCCCCTTTGAACATTCTTCCTGTTTCATAATGTCTATTATGCATTTTGGTCCTCATTTACCCTTTCAGTTTCTCACATCAGAGAAATTGTTCAGTATTTATACATGTGTATCCTATTTATTTCACATAAGAGTATGGCCTCAGTGTGCATCCATTTAGCTATAAATGTATCTAGTTTATCTTTTTTATGACCGAGTAGTACTCCATTTTATAAAAAACACATTTTTATCCAATCACAAGTTGATGGGAGTTTGGGCTATTTCGAAGATTTAGCTGTTACAAACTGTGCCACTATAAACATGGTTGAGCATATATCACTGTGGTATGATGCTTTTAATTCTTTGGGGAAGATACCCAGCAGGGGAATAGCGGGGTCAAATGAGACCTCTAATCCTAGTTTTTTGAGAAATATCCATACTGATTTACACTGTGATTGCATAAGTCTACAGCACCAACAGTGAAGGGTTTCTTTATTTCCCACAGCCCTGCCAATGTTTGTAATTGGTTGATTTCTTGATAGCAGCCATTCTTTCTGGAGTGAAGTGGAATCTCAGCATTGTTTTCATTTGCATCTCTCAAATGACCAGTGAGGTTGAACATTTTTTCATGTGTTTACTTGCTATTTCTACTTCTTCATCTGAGAAATTTCTCTTCATTTCAGATGCCATTTTTGGATTGGGTCTTTAAATTTGGGAGGTGTGATTTTTAAAAATTCTTTATATATTCTAGATAGTAGTCCTTTGCCTGAGCAACAGCTGGTAAAATTTTTTTCCCACATTGTAGGTTGTCTCTTCACTCTGTTGGTGGTTTCTCTTGCTGTGCAAAAGCTTTTTAATAAGATGAAATTCCAGTTGTTGATTCTTTGTGCTAGTTCCCATGTGACTGAGGTTTATTCATGAAGTTTTGTCCTACACAATGTCTTCAAGAGTTCTACTTAACTTATCTTCCAAGAGATTTAGTGTTTCTGCTTCAACTTTCAACATCCAGCCTTGGAGAGGCCCTCTCCCTGTTGCTCATCACTGAGCCGTCTTCTCGAGCTCATAACAATGGCCTATCTGGCCCTGGGTGCCTCTGCCCATGAGGAGGACAGGGCAGGGCAGGCCCTCCATCTGGTATTATTTGCTTTGACTCTTTCCAAGTTAACCGCAAGAATTGGCAGGAAGAAGCAGGGTCTTCTTGTGGTCTTCCATGTATTCACAGTATGCTTGTGGAAGTAATAACCCTACCTACCAGTTTGGTCCCTGTTCTCATTCACCTCTTCCAAGGTGGGTGGGGCTTACCCTTTGAGGGCTCAATAGAACAAAAAGTCAGAGGAAGAGCCAGTCCACGGTCTCTCTGTTTGACCTGGGATGCCCATGTCCTCCTGCCCTTGGACATCTGCACCCCAGTTGTCAGGCCTTTATTGGATGGGTACTGTTCCACTGACTTCCCTGGGCCTCAAGCTTGCAGATAGCAGATTGTAGGAATTTTCAGTCTCTGTAATTGTGTGAGCCAGTCCATCATAATGATCTCTTCCTGGAGACCTAACATATTCCACTGGTTCTGTGTTTCAGGAGAGTCCTTACTCATAGATGATACTACATTTGCAGCCCCTGCTTGGTACTGTCACTCTAGCACAGTGCTTCTTTCCACTACTCTGGTGCTGGTTTCAAAGGCTGCGTAGAATCCCCCTTTATTCCAGATGTTACACTGAAACCCAGCACAATCCTTGGGAGGTGTTATATGCACTGCAGCATGTTTGTCTTTCAGACTGGCCAGCATGTTAAAGAAGCTCCTAACAATATTCCAGGAGGAACTGTTTCATTGGGTTGCTCTGTGACTTGTAACTCTCTCAGAAGAACTTTTGAACATGTAACCAGAATTTCCCTAAAGACCAACAACTTTTGAGAGTGAGTGTCTATGTTATAGTCATAGAAAATTCCAGAAAACCAAGTCCTCTAAGTGCATATCATTAGTACTGTAAATTTAGTACTCTAGTCTTGAGCCTGCTACATGAGATGTTGGACTCAGAAATAGGAGCTCTGAAGTTGGGAGCCACCAACCATATGTCTCAGTTTCCTTGCTCTGGGCTTTGGCTCTACTTGTTCTGCAACACACACTGTGCTGATGGACTCTCCCCTCATGGGCTTCAGCCATAGTCATTGTAGAAATGTAACAGGTGACTCTTATGACCTCTGCTTTTATATATTTAAATACTAGAGTTTGGATGTTATTTAAATATCATAAACTCAACTAATTTTGATCAGAAAAAATATTTTTTAAATTAATTTTATTGGTACAATAAAATGACATTCATCACTGGAAATTTGCACCTTTACATAATCTATCTTAGTTCTTATTTCTTCCCCCTTCCCCTGCCCTCTCTTAAACCCCTCCATCCCTCCCTATTTACAAAGACTTTGTTTCCAATTTTTCATTTTCTCATATTAATTCCATTCCCTTATTTCCTTCCCCCTCCCCCTTCCCCTTCCCCTTTGCCCCTTTTCTTCCTATTTCACATTACCTATTATACCTTTTAGTCCTTGTTAACACTTTCAATTTCTCACACTAGAGAAACTATTCGGTATTTACACGTGTCTCCTATTTATTTCACTTAAGAGTATTGCTTCAATGTGCATCCATTTAGCTATAAAAGTCTTTAATTTCTCATTTTTTATGGCTGGGTAGTATTCCATTCTTTTAAAAAAACACATTTTCTTTATCCAGTCTCCAATTGATGGGCAATTGAGCTGCTTCCAAGTTTTAGCTATTAAAAATTGTGCTGCTATGAACATGGGTTCACATATATCACTGTGGTATGATCCTTTTTTTTTGTTAAATTCTTTTATTGGTACATTTTAGGTATACAACACAATTACATTTCTCATTGGGAACTTGTACATGATGCATCTTGGTTCTTATTTTTTCCCCATTCCTAGCCCTCCCTTCACCGCCTCCACCCTTCCCTATTTACAAAGACTTTATTTCCATTTTTTCCATTTCTCATCATTTTTCCTTTCCCTTCTTTCCTTTCCCCGGCTCCTCTCACTGCCCCTACCCCTTTGGACCTTTTCTTCCTATTTTGCATTATTGATTATTCATTTTAATCATTGGTACATTTCAGGTATACAATATAATGACATTCATCATTGGAAATTTGCACCTTTACATAGTCTCTCTTGGTTCTTATTTTTCACCCTTGCCCAGCCCTCCCTTCAACCCCTCCAGTCCTCCCTATTTACAAAGATTTTGTTCCTATTTTTCCATTTTCACATATTAATTCCATTCCCTTCTTTCCTTTCCCCTACCCATCCCACTTCCTTCGCCTTTGTCCCTTTTCTTCCTATTTCACATTACCTATTATACATTTAGTCCTTATTTACACTTTCAGTTTCTCACACCAGAGAAACTATTCAGTATTTACACATGTGTGTCCTATTTATTTCACTTAAGAGTATTGCCTCAATGTGCATCCACTTAGCTATAAATGTCTCTAATTTCTCATTTTTTATGGCTGAGTAGTACTCTATTTTATAAAAAACCACATTTTCTTGATCCAGTCTCCAGCTGATGGGCATTTGGGCTGTTTCCAAGTTTTAGCTATTACAAACTGTGCTGCTATGAACATGGGTGTACATATATCACTGTGGTATGATTCTTTTAATTCTTTGGGGAAGATTCCCAGCAGTGGAATAGCGAGGTCAAATGGGATTTCCATTCCTAGTTCTTTGAGGTATCTCCATACTGCTTTCCACAGTGCTTGCACCAGTCTACACTCCCACCAGCAGTGGAGCAGGGTTCCTCTTTAGCCACAGCCCCATCAGCCTTTGTTATTGGTTGATTTCATGATAGCAGCCATTCTTTCTGGAGTGAGGTAGAATCTCAGCGTTGTTTTCATTTGCATCTCTCGAATGACCAGTGATGTTGAACATTTTTTCATGTATTTATTTGCTATTTCTACTTCTTTGTCTGAGCCATGCCTGTTCATTTCAGATGCCCATTTTTGGATTGGGTCTTTAAATTTGGGAGGTCTGATCTTTTTAAGTTCTTTATAGATTCGAGATAGTAGACCTTTGCCTGAGGAAGAGCAGGTGAAGATTTTTTCCCACATTGTGTGTTGTCTCTTCACACTGCTGGTGGTTTCTCTTGCTGTGCAGAAGCTTTTTAATAAGAAGAGATCGCATTTGTTGATTGTTTGTGCTAGTTCACAGGCAACTGAGGTTTTGTTCATAAAATCTTTTTGTACACCGATGAATTCAAAGGTTCTACCTAACCTCTCTTCCAATTGGTTCAGAGTTTCTATTTTAACATTTAGATCTTTAATCCATTTTGATTTTAGTTTAGTGCATGGTGAGAGATATAGGTCTAGTTTTTATCTTTGGCAAGTTGAAGCCCAATTTTTCCAGCACCATTTATTAAAGAGGTTATCTTTCCTCCAGTGAGGGTGTTTGGCTCCTCTGTCAAAGATGAGATGACTGAGTGTGTCTGGCGTTGTTTCTGCATCTTCTAACCTGTTCCACTGGTCCTCAAGTCTGTTTCTTTGCCAATACCATGCTGTTTTTATCACAGTAGCTTTGTAGTAGAGTTGCAGGTTGGGGATTGTGATACCCCCTGCCATGTCTCTGTTACCTAGAATTGCTTTTGCTATTCTGGGTCTCTTCTTGCTCCAAATGAATTTTTGGATTGTTTTCTCGAGGTCTATGAAGTATGCTGCTGGGATCTCAATTGGAATTGCATTAAATCTATATAGCAGTTTTGGAAATATGGCCATTTTCACTCTATTAATCCTTCCTACCCAGGAGCAGGGGATGTCTGTCCATTTTCTGATATCATCTTCAATCTCTCTTTTCAGAATGCCATAGTTTTCAGGGGAGAGGTCTTTTATTTCTTTCGTTAGGATGATTCCTAGGTATTTCAGTTTTTTGGATGCTATTGTGAAAGGAATTATTTGCCCTATTTCTCTCTCAGTGAGTCTGTCATTGGTGTAGAGGAATGCTATTGATTTTTGTGTGTTAACCTTTTAACCAGCTACTTGACTGAATACTAACTTATTAAGTCTAGAAGACTTTTGGTGGAGTTCTTGGGGTCTTCTATATAGAGTATCATGTCATCTGCAAATAATGACAATTTGACTTCTTCATTTCCTATCTTTATTCCTTTTATTTCTTTCTCTTGTCTAATTGCTGTTGCTAATGTTTCCAGAACTATATTGAACAAGAGTGGTGATAGTGGACATCCTTGTCTTGTTCCTGATTTTAGTGTGAAGGATTTCAGTTTTTGACCATTTAGTATGATATTGGCTGTTGGTTTTTCATAGATGGCTTCTATCCGTTTTAGGTAGAGACCATCTATTCCAATTTTTTGTAGGGTTTTTCTCATAAATGCATGTTGGATTTTGTCAAATGGTTTTTCAGAGTCTATGGAGATAATCATATGGTTTTTGTCCTTGGCTCTATTGATATAGTGTATTACATTAATTGATTTTTGTATATTGAACCATCCCTGCATCCCTGGGATGAATCCCACTTGATCAGGGTGTATGATCTTGATGATCTTCTGCATTCTGTTTGCCAGTATCTTATTAAGGATTTTTGCATCTATGTTCATTAGTGAGATTGACCTATAGTTCTCTTTTTCAGTTGGGTCTTTCTCTGCTTTGGGGATCAAGGTGATGCTTGCTTCCAGGAATGAATTTGGGAGTATTGCTTCCCTTTTAATTTCACTGAAGAGTTTAAACAGTAATGGCAGCAGTTCCTCTCTAAATGTCTTGTAGAATTCAGCAGTGAAGCCATCCAGGCCCAGGCTTTTCTTAGTTGGTAAGTTTTTAATTACATTTTCAATTTCATTGGTTGATATTGGATTGTTCAGAATTTTTAGAAGAGTTCAGGTTCTTGAAGTAGGTATTGATGATCCTCTGGATTTCTACTGGGTCTGTTGTGACTTTACCTTTTTTGTTCTTAATTGCATGGATTTGAGCCTTTTCTTTCCTGTATTTTTGATAAGGTTCGCTAAAGGTTTACTGATTTTATTTATTCTTTCAAAAAACTAACTCTTTGATCCATTAATTTTTTGTATTGTTCTCTTAGTCTCCATTGCATTGATTTCTGCTCTGATCTTTATAATTTCCTCCCCTGTGTGAGGTTTGGGTTTGTTATTTTCTTCTTTTTCTAGGAGCTTGAGGTTCTGCATTTGATTATTTATCTGAGCTATCTTTGTTTTCCTAATATGGGCATTCACTGCTATGAATTTCTCTCATAGAATTCCTTTCATTGTGTTCCATAGATTCCTGTAAGTTGTATTGACATTGTCATTTACTTGTAGAAGCTTTCTAATTTCTTCTTCAATTTCTTCTGTGACCCATTGGTTGTTCAGGTGGGTGTCATTCAATGTCCATGTGTTTGTGGGAGTTTTGTGATTTCTTTTGTTATTGGCCTCCAATTTTATTTCACTGTGGTCTGATAATATGCAGGGGGTAACTTCAACTCTTTTACATTTATGTAGACTTGTCCTATGAGGTAGCATGTGGTCTGTTTTAGAGAATGACCCCTGTTCAGCTGAAAAGAATGTGTATACTGATTTTGTGGGGTGGAACATTCTGTAAACATCTATTAAGTCCATTTGTTCAATAGGTTGGTTCAGTTCTACAATTTCATTTTTACTTTTTTGTCTAGAAGATCTGTCTATTTGTGATAGTGGGGTACTGAATTCCCCCACTACAATTGTATTAGCTTTTACTTGATTTTTCATGTCCATTAATATTTCTTTTGTATAGTTGGGGGCATTTGTATTTGGTGCATATATATTTATGATTGTCATCTCTTCCTCTTGGATTGTTCCCTTCACAAGGATGTAGTGACCATCTTTGTCTCTCTTAATTATTTTTGTTTTGAAATCATGGTTTCCATTTCTTTCTTATGCTGGGCATTCATGGCTTCCAGCATGTTTCTGAGGTCATCTATTTTTTATCTGTTTCTGTTCTAGAGCCTCTAATCATGTCTTTCACTCTGCTCACCATCTCTATAGTTATCTCGGAAATTATTTCTGTTTTGAATTTTTCTACAGCCTCATTCATTTGTTTTGTTACTTTCTGTGCTATCAGTTCAGGGTGTCCAGGTGGTTGATTATCAGACTTTTCCACCTCATTTCTCCCAGAATTTCCCTTTTGAGGGGTGGAAGTCTGAGTTTGTGCCTTACTTAAATGTTTTCTAATTTTTGTTTTTGGTACTGTCCTTGGTTTAGTTCCTGGGCTGATACTTTGAAGTTGCTTATTGTAAGTATCTTTGTTGATGTATTTAGAACACTGATGGAATGGTTGCTTCTCAGAGGTGCCTTCCATATATAGCTGGTCTTTAGGTTTTGAATCTCTAATGACTCTGAGGCTATCTCATTTTCATTATACCAAGAAGGACAACTGATTAGATCAGTCACAACACCTCAGCCCAAGTGATACAATCAGCAGCACAATAGCATCAAGTACCTCTTAGAAAATGACCATTTGTGGTAGGTATTAATCTATCACCTTTAACTGTGTGAATTAAATAAAAATTGAGGCCAACCCAACATATGTTTATAGTGAATAAACTCTTCAATAATAGCAACTTTACCCTTCAAGATGGGGAGTTAGAAGGTGTTGGAGAGGGAGGAATAGGTAAGTAGAAGGACAGGGGAAGGTTATCAGTGAGGCCAGAGGGCACAGACAGGAGAAGGAAAGAGAAGAAAAGAAAGATAAAGAAGAAATATGAATTAGAGGCAGAACAGGAACACAAAGGGAGATGAAGAACAATGTGGGACAGCAAGGGAGTGAGGGAGAGAGAGAGACAGGGAGAGAAAAGAGAAAAAAAAGAAAAAAGGGAAAAATAAAAATTTCAAAACAGTAGCAAATAAGAAAAATAATTAAAAATAATAGCAAAAAATAGTGGTAGTTTTGAAAATAACAAATAGAAGATAAAAATGAAGAGCCTCCTTCAGGGTATGTCTCTGCTGTCACAACAGACAACGTGGGCAGAAATGTGCAGTTATAAGTCAATGAGTCTCAGCAAGCCAGTCACAGACTTGTGAGATTCAGGCAGATTTCTGGCTGCAAGTCCCAAGTTGAGCTCCCTGACCTCCTGCAAAGTTGAACTCTGCCAGGTTCTACTGCAGGTTCCAGATGTCTTTCCCCTGAAGATACTTCAGGTTCTGATGGGAGGCGATGATCCCTCCAACTTACCAAGCACTGTGGTGTGGTATGCCTTTATTGCAGAGATTCTCTTCACTTTTCCAGTGGGCTTCAGTTTTCATCAGGGAGCCTGAGAGAGGCCCTCTCTGCTGTTCACTTCTGCTGCTCAGGACAATGGCCTTTATGTCCCCCTGTGCCTCTATAGTGTGCATCCAAGTAGCTGTGTGGCCAAGAGGCGGGGGGTGGGGGGTGGGCTGTTGTCGCAGGCACCTGTGTGGCTTAACTGGAGGCTGGTGGGCATGCCCAGTGAGTCCTCACCTGTTCTGGTTGCAAGTGGGCTGAGCAAGCTGGACTGAGCAGGGCTGGAGGCTGTTGGTCCATTACCTAATTCTGAAATGGACAAGAATCTAGCCAGAAAGAACTACAGGTCTCATTCATGAACATAGATGCAAAAATCCTTAACAAGATACTGGCAAACCGAATCCAAGAAACCATCAGAAAGATCATACATCATGACCAAGTAGGCTTCTTCCTAGCAATGCAAAGATTGTTCAATATATGCAGATCAGTAAATGTAGTACATCACATTAAAAAAAGCAAGCAAAAAAAAATCACACAATCATTTCAATAGATGTAGAAAAAACTTTTGACAAAATTTAACATCCACTCTTGGTAAAAACCCTGAAGAAAATAGGTATAGAAGGACCTTATCTCTATCTGATAAAAGCCATTTATGACAAATCTGCCAACATCACATCAAATGGGAAAAATCATAAATAGATTTAATACAATTTTGATCAAAATACCAACAGCATTCCTCACAGAGCTAGAGAAATCATACCCCAAAAGAAAAGATAGCTTCTTTAACAAATGATACTAGGAAAACTGGCTATCCACATGAGAAGATTAAATATAGATCCATGTATCTCACCATGTACTTAACTAAAATAAAAAATGGATCAAATATTTATATGTTAATACAGAAATACAATCTAGTGAAAGATAAAATAGGTAAAACTTTTGAAGACGTAGCTATAGGCAAGGACACTCTGAACAGAACACCAATGGGATAAGAAATAGTGCCAACAATCAACAAATGGGATCATATAGAATTAAAAAGCCTCTCCACAGCAAAGCAAATAATCAACAGAGTGAAGAGTCAACCTACAGAATGAGAAATACATTTTGCCAGCTATTCTTCAGGCAGAGGATTAATATCTGGAATATGTAAAGAATAATAAAAATATAGGCACTTAAAACAAATAGAAATTTTTCAGGAGAAGCACAAATGGCCATTAAATACGTGGAGGAATGTTTAACATTGCTGGCTATAAGAGAAATGCAAATTAAAATAACACTGAGATTCCATGTCACTCCAGAAAGAATGGCTCTCATCAAAAATTTAAGTGATGATAAATGCTGGCAAGGCTGTAGGGAAAAAAGGACCCTTCTACACTGGAATTACTTCTACACTGTTGGTGGCAATGTAAACTAGTACAGCCACTATGGAAATAAGTATTGAGGCTTTTTAAAACCCTGAAGCCAGAAATTCCGTTTCCCCCCAATATTGTTTTTATAGTGATCTTCCTGAAGAGCTAAAGATATCATATTACAGCAATACTCACATACCAATATTTCTAGCAGCACAATTCATAATAGCTAAATCTTGCAAGCAACCATTTTGTCCATCAACAGATGAACAGATAAAGAAAATGTACTATTTATGCACAATGGATTACTATTCTTCCATAAAGAATGATATACTTGAGTCATGCAAGAAAATGGTTACACCTTTGAGACCATAATGTTAAGTGAAATAAATCAGACACACAAGCTTAAATAATGCATGGTTTCTCTTATATGAAAAACCTAAAATATAAATAAAGAGGAAAATAAAAGTTAGGTAACAGGAAGAAGGGAGATAGATCTTCTCCAATTGGGAAGGGAATCAAGAGACAGAGAGAGGAGGGAGAGAGAGGAAAGAAAGGGGATGAAAAAGGGAATTGGAATGTGTTAGTTACATGTACCAACTCCACACAAGGAGTGTAAACATTATGTACTGCACACACATACAGTAAGTCCTGTACTTACAAATCAGTTCCATTCCAGGAGAAGGTTCATAATTTGATTTGTTCATATCCAACAAAGTGAATCTTATACAGTACATGTGTGAAAGTTTGCCACTCAGATGTTTGTAAGCTGGGGACTTGCTATACTAATAATAAATAAAAACTGAAAAAAAGTAAAAAAAAAATACATATATATATATAGAATTAGAATGTAACACAATCCTCCAGATAGGTAGGTCTGTGACACCCTATTTGCCTTTGCTGAGATAAACACTGACTTTTTATCTAGTGTGACCCAATAATAGTGTGGAGTATTCCCTGGCTTGTTTGTCTGAGTGCCTGTGCAGTTTGAGTTTGATTTCAGATCATTTGAATATAAATTTTATATTTAATTCTGAAAATTATCTTAATTTGTGGAAGTCAAATCATTTTCCCCCTATTGAATTCTTTCTGAACTAATGAATATTTTAGCTTTCCTGCCAGCTTTATCTTTCCCATGGATTTGAAAAATTTCAGATTACACATTTAATGGTCAGGTATTGCATTTAATTCTGTCCCCTTAAAGAACATGTCCAAGTCTTTAGCCAGTCTCCTGTGAATGTGATCTCATTTGGAAACAGTTTTAGTAGCTTATTCACATTTAAAATGTCATATTTGATTAGGCTAGCCTAAATCCATTGTGACTGGTGTTCTCATAAGGAGAAAGATATTTGGATTCACAGAGACACAGAGAAGAAACCTGACAGAGACAGAGTTGGGAGGCACAGCTGCAAGCCAAGGAAAGCTGGGGACTGTTGAGAGCCACCCTGGTCAGGAAGAGGCAGGAAGGACATTTCCCTAGCATCTTTGGAGGGAGTGAGGCAATGCTGACACTTTGATTTCAAACTTATAGATAACAGAACTTTGCAAAAATACATTTCTGCTTCTTTCAGCCACCTAGTTTGGCAGTGCTTTGTTGGAGCAATCCTGAGACACTAACATGAGACAAGCAAAAACAGCAACAATCACAAGTTCATCCAGGAATAACAACTGCTGTGCAGAGGTTGGTGCTTGGTGGATAATGATAATAACACATGACATGGAGAGAAGCCACTAATTTCAAAGAGCATCCAGAGATACACTCACTGAGCTGGGTCTGAAAGGTTGGCTGTGAAGGAAGGTGAAAGCAACGAAGCTTTTATGCTTAACCATGTATCTCTCACCTTGCTCAGATTCAACTCAGGATGCAGCCCAGGAAATTGACCTAGCACATGTACTGGCTTGCAAGGATCTGTACATTACAGTGAGCGAGTGGGAAGGTAAGATCTAGGGGGAAAATTTGATCTGGTGGTCTGAGAATTAGGAGAAATCCAGGGCTCTTGTCTGGCTGGGATTTGCACAGAGAACCTGAAGTTTGCTCTGGGGATAGGAAGAGAAAGACGGTTGCCTTCTAAGCCCTCTGTCCATTTGAATTGATCAGTTCCAAAAGATAGTGGCATACAATTGATGCCAATGCCTTGGGAGAGCGAGGAGGCCTCCTGTAGACAGGGAAGAACTGGGAAGTCATGTCCTGGAGGGAAGTTTGGTCCTGGTAATTTTGACATTATTACAGGTATAGAAGACCATATTATACATATAATTCACTGGGAAAATGTGAGGGATTTGAGGGTGTCTATATGGTACTTGGAGAAATAATGTTCTTTTCTATATTGAAATTATAATATAGTATAGTACAATGCATTCTGCAACATTATTAAATTCCTGGGTTTGTACAAAATTCCTCAATTAATGATTATAACTCATTGATCTAGAAACTTGGTTTTCACCCATGAAGAAGTACATTTTAAAATATCAGTTGTATTCTTAAGTATCCATATGAAAGATTTCAGCAAGACTTAGTTACCATGCAGAAGTATTGTTTAAATAAGTAGGTATAAGACTTTGTTTTAGACATTTTTCAACCATGAGGATATATAAAATTGATTTGACATTTAAAAAGTCTTTTACTGGTAAATATACTGTTGCTAGTTTTGTGACAAGGGAGATAAACTTCAGATTCAACTTATGCATATGAAGTTTTTCAACCCATTGATGAAGCTGCAATGTTCAGAAAGTTATCATAGTGGGAGCAGACATGGAGGTATCCATCAACTCACCAATGGAGAAAAGTACCTGATCAGTGTTCTACTTGATGGGTCCATTTGGATGGATTCTGTGGAGGATGCGTACCTTGCCTCCCTCTTTCAGACTTGTTAACCTAGGACTGGAATTCTTCCCATGCTAAGTCATGGTCTGGTTTGTAAATGGCTGGTGAAGAGCAGGCTTCCTCTGAGAGAAGAGCTCCTTGCCACGTGAGGGCGTCCTAGCAACACCAGGTGCTCCTGTGCTCACTCTGCTGCCACCACTGTCAAGGACCACTAATTAGCATGGACCACAAGCCTACACCTCTGGCATGGACTATCTGCATGGACTACTATCATGGACTAGTGGCACGGACAGCTGCGTGGACAACCAGCATGCCCTCACTTCTTTCTTTGTTCTGGTCCTCTCTAGTGAGGTATGGAAAGGGTTTTTCTAGGTCAGAAGAAATTTACTAAGGGTGTCTGGTCTCCTTTATCTAGGCCTTTCCTAGCTGCCATGTGGCTAGGGAATGGGGGTCCCTTATACATTGGGCCCATTTGTGACACTGGTTTGAAGAGTCATTTGCAATTGTCATTCTTTTCCCCATCAACTGCCACTAAAAGATGAGCAGAAGGAATTCATACTAAATCATTATAAAAGAGAGGGGCTAGAGATTGGTAACATTAGCAGAAAGGCATTAAAAAGACACTGGGGATCTTTTAATAACTACATTTGGAATAGATTTAGGGAAATTACAAAGTGCTCCATCAAAACAAACCAAATAAACTACTGAAAATGACGGTGCTGTTGATAGGTTTGTTAAAAGCAATTGCCAGTGATGTCGCATCCTGAATGTCACTGCTGCTGCACTTGGCTGTGACTTCCACTAGTGACAGCTGGCAGATAATGAGCTGTTCAAGGCACAGTGTACAGAAGTTTATTTGCATCATCTCATGGGGACATGCTTTAAATTTACATCATTGTACAGTGTAACCTAGATCATCTTTTAATGTTTTCATATTTAATTAATTAATCATTTTCCATAGGGATTGAGTTTCTCTTCCTTAATGAGAAGAACTATCTGGCAAGGTTATTGCAGGAGATATATAATATAAGCAAAAATATTAAACAGACATGTAGTAGAAGTAATAGAAGAGAACAAATACATTTAATAAAACTTCCCTGGAATAAAAAAGATCTGAACCTACATATTAAAAGATAATTCTGTGAACCTAGGAAAAATCAACACATGATCAACAATTCTGACATAATGTCATAAAACTATTACATTTTAAATGAAAGAGTAAGAATCCAATGAAGTCACCAAGGAATAAAACCTCTTTGTAGAGACATCAGATTTTCAACAGTAACACCATCTGTCAAAAGAAGAGAGAGTAGCATATTTAAGATACTCAAAATGCGAGACCACAACTTTGTGCAAAGCTAAATTGACCTTCACGAATAAATGCAACATAGAAATGAATATGAAAACACAGGAACTCAAGTATATTGTTATCATAGATGAATCTGAGGATTCATTTTCCTAATTTGCTCCAATCACACAAAATAAATAGGAAAGTGACAGTATAAGGATTGAAGTTCGCATTAAACACATGTACTTACATTTAGTAAATTTACTTTGTAGAATTTAGATAAACATGACAGAAATGAGGATGACAATAGAGTAGGTAACAATTATATTTTATTAAAAAACTATTAAAGTGGGCCAGAGATGTAACAGGAAAAATGGCTCTTAAACATATGAAATGTGACTCAATCATGATTATAAGAGAAACACAAATTAAACTATGCCAATTTGACTTAGAAATCCTTTTATAATAAGGCTACAAATAATCTCTCATAGATGCTTGCCAAAATGCATCAACTAATGCATACAACTCCATCAGGATCTGGGCATCATTTAACAAAATTCACGTTACTCTTTGATCCTATGATCCAAATTCCAAGAAACCATTCTATGGACATTTGTGTGCATAGACTTTTAGTTGCAGCATGGCTTGTATCTAGATGTTCCCCCAAACCTCATGGGGTCACAGGTGGGGAGTTTTGAAGGTGGCTGGATTATGGTGTAAGTGTGGATTAAGGGTATGATGCTGAGATTAATGGTCTGATATTAGGACTGAGGGTATGGATGGTACTACTCAATAGGTTTGTAGGCTGGATGGATATAAAGAGACAGAAAGAAGGTAGGCTTTTTGCTGCTGCTGCTGCTGCAGCTGCTGTTGCTGCTTGTTGCTTCCTGCCTGACTTGCCATGGATTGTTTCTCCTCTGTGATGATCCTCTGCCATGCTGGCATGCCTTGGAGGCAACTGACTAGGGATTGAAACCTCTACAAACTGTAAACTGAAATAAACCTCTTGTCCTTTAACTTTTGTGTGTTGGATATTTTGTTTCAACAATGACAAAGTAACTAAGACACAGCACTATTTTTATCCCTGCAGGGACACGTATCTGATTCCTTGTAGTTCCAAGATATGTGGTGAAGTGAAAAAGACATGAGAAGGTGGATCACAGTGTTGTGACGCCTGCTGCAATCCCAGCTACTCAGGATGCTGAGACAGGAGGATTGCCAGTTCAAGCCTAGTCTGGGCAATTTAGTAACACTGTGTCTGAAAATAAAAGGAAAAAAGCCTGGGGATGTAGCTCACTGGTAAAGCACTTGCCAGCCCGGGGATTTAGCTCAGTGGTTCTGGCACCTGCCTCGCAAACCCAAGATCCAGAGTTTGATCCCCAGTACCAAAAAAAAAAAACAACGAAAACCCCCCCAAACACTAAAGCACTTGCCTAAGATGCGTGAGGCCCTGGGTTCAATGCCCCATACTACAAAATAACATAACAAAATAAAAAATAACATGGAGTAAGGTGGGTACAGTGTAGTACTTTCTATTTTAAAAAACAAAAATTTGTCACTTAGAGAATGAGGGAGGATAATGGGGAAAGGAAACAGAAATAAGAAGACCCAATGGGAGATCAGTAATATAGATTTATTTTAGCATTAGGTAAATATAATTGCAAAAGATGTTTTAAAAAATATTATAGCAAAGAGAATTAATTTTAAAATCCATAAAATAAAATGCAAAATGAAAATTTTCAATTGAATTTATCTTGGCAGCATTATTTAGAGAGAAATTATTTCAAAGATTATAGATAAGTGAAATATTCCATAAAGCAAAACGTTCTTCAATTGTGTTCATTAATCATATTGTTGGTGTTCATGGTAGTATTGTTCTTGTGAGACTTCTGTGGATACTATGGGATAAAGAAAATGAGTTAATATGTTAGTTAGTGATTTTGAACAGTTGTATTAGTTTTTTCCAGTTAGCTGCTTCTGCGTTGTATATTGATATATTAATGATTTAGATTTAAGATGTTTAAGGATCTGTAAAAAATGTTTACATAAGTACTGTATAATTTAAAAATATTTGGGGGAAGAAATTTACTAAGACACCTACTTTTTTTGAAGTTTTATGTAATTTAAAATATATGCTCTCAATAGGACACTATTCAAATAGCATTTAAAGATAAAATTTTAAAATGATAAAGTAAAGCTTTTTAACCAAATTATCACAAGTATGTGCTTTAAATTACTAAACCTCACATTTTATCTTGAAAACATAACATCATTATTTTTCAAGTTGAAAAAATATTTTATTAGAACAGACATTTCTTTAAACTGTGAAAGTAAAATTTCTTTTGATAAATACTAATATTGAAGTAAAATTTCTCTATAGAATTGTTTTCATGAGATTTAGTTGTTCTCTGGATATAATATTAAAGGTCATAATTGCATATTTGACTCATGGTATTCTTGATCAAAAGGCAGACATTTTAGTAAGTTAAGTATGTATTTATATTTAATATTTGCAGTGGTAGAATGACCTAATCATAGTGCAAAAAGGATTCTTTATTTCACGATCGAGAGGCACTAGAACATGGGAACAAACAGCTCTTGATGGAAGCAGAAGGTTTGAATTCAGGTTTTTAAAAAATTAGGAGCTATGTATCCATGGGCAAGTTATTGAATCATTATGTGCCTCAGTGTCCCCATCTTTAAAATGTATCTCCATAGTGTCTCTAAGTTAATGTATGAAAATGGCTTGGACAGTGGCTGGTATAAGGTAAGAGCTGTGTAGAGATTTGCTTGGATAATGGTGTTGATGATGACATTAATGATATGAGAAGGGTGACAATGAGAATGAGGGTGATGATGGTGATTGTCATGATAAGGAGCGTGGTGATGGTGGTGACAATACAGATGGTGCTGATAATGATAAGGACAACCCTGGTGATGAAGGTGGTGACTGTGAAGGTGGTGAATGTGATGAGACAGAGGATGATGAGGATGAGGATAAGGACGAAGAGCCGTCCCACTAGGGATTTATTTCTAGACAATGCATACTCAGACTTCTTCTGTAGGTTTGACCGTTTCCCACGTCAACAGCCATAAAATTTATTAATTTACATTTAGTTAGAGGTTTCTGTGTGTTTAAAAATTAGTCTAAGCAAAATTTATTTTCACCTAATGAAATAAGAATAAAATACTAGATGTATATCTCCGTTGTTTTTCTCAGCTGAAATATAAAGTAAGTGGAAAAATCTCACCTTAACAAATTTTTTTTTTCTCTAGTAACTTTTCAGCTTATACAAAATCATTATAATTCGGTAATAGGTGAAACAGTAATAATTATTATATTTAGCAGCAATACTTGGCCAAGCTTGTTGGGAATCCTTTAGGGAAATTTTAAATGTTGAATACTGTGGTGAGTGTGCGGCCTTGTTGTGACTCTTAAATGATAAATGTTTTTAAAAAAACCTTTCTTTATCATATAGTTTCTTTACATTCTCAAAATAATCTTTTAATAATTCTAATTTAAGATTGCTCTCCTAATTGAAAAAAATGTACATTTTCTCACTATAGGCAGATGAAGGCAGAGATAGTAATGCTATCATGATACTATCTATTTAGTAGACATTCTTCTTGTATCAGAGTTTGTATGTAGATATTTAAAAATAATTGCTGCTATCTTCCATATGTCAGGATATGTTGAAGTTTTTGATGATACAGATGTGAACAAACAGACACAAATCCTTGCCCTATTGGGCTTATATTCCAGTGGAGGAAAACAAGTAATGCTAACATGGTCTCAGGAGAAAGTCACGTATAATTGTAAAAAAGACAACCTATCCCCTTTATACAGGTTTCTTATATCTCCAGTAAACTGCCTCTTGGTTTTAACTTCACAGAACCAAATAAGGTAAAGTGGATACTTTTCTTGTATCTCTGGAGGGTTGGTTTCAGGACCCCTAAAGATACTCAGATCTACAAATATTCTACTAAAATCCCTTAAATAGCACAGTGTCTTTATATCACCTGTGCACATCCGTCAGTATACTTTAAATCATCTCTGGGATCTTGTGATGCTTGACACAATGGATATGTAAACAGCTGGTATATTGTGTTGTTTATGGAATAATAATCAGAGAATAAAGTCTGTACCTGTTTAGTACAGGTACATCTTTTAAGGATATTTTTCACTTGTAGTTGGTAAAATCTGTACAAGTTGATACCAGAAAACACATGTGAGTGGCAGAGCAGAAAAGACTAAGAGTTCAAAGGATAATCAAACATTCTGCTAAGACATAGGACAGACTTTAAGCCATCATTGCAGGTTTCTACCTTCCCAGTGGATCCTTTAGGAGTTCTAACAAAGCAGGAATGAGAACCCATTCTGTTGGTCCAGTTTGAGATGGAGCCTTGGAATTCTTTCTCAGCTTGACCGATGACTACAAGAGCAGAAAACTGAGGAGATGTGATGAAGGGAAAGCCAGGTGCCTTTCCATCTATGTAGCAGTATTTTTTCTCCCAATGTCTGACTTATTTACTAGGTGTGATTGAAAAATAAGGTAAATGTTTAAATTAAAAAAGTTATTATAGTAAAATATACAATCCTACTAACTCCTCTCAAAATACTCCATGACTCTTTGAACACAATTATCTCATCATTCTTGCCACTTTCTGAAGTAAGTCCTCTATTTTGAGTGGCTTTAGTTGCATTGTTATGGCTTTCTTCATGTCCTGAATAGATTCAGAATGTTTACCTTTGGTAGTTATTTTGACCTCGGAGAAGAGCCAGAAGTTGCATGGAGACAGATCTGATGAGTAAGGTGAATACTGACACCCCATGATCTTTTTAGGAGTCTGGCTTTCTGTTGGATGGCAGTTGGCTCAGAACCACAGAAGGGAGAACATAGAGAATACTGCCTAGGTGGCTGCTGTCTGAGGTCCTGGAGATGTGATTGAAAAAGTATTCCAACTATTATAGTGGATAATATAAATGCTTTTTTTTCAATTGATACTGATTCATGTAATTAACCCATGAAAGTCCATAATAATGCTCCTAAGTCCATTTAACAAAGAGGATTTTTATATTTCCACCAACCAGAGTACTTCTAAGGGAGAGCCTTTTAGTGCTCATAGACAACGTTTACACAGCACCATGCTCTGGAACACAAAGCACAAATGACAAACATCATTTGGTCCGACATGTATCTGCAGTAAAGAAGAACTGGAAGTGTCACTACCATATTAGAAGTCAAGGCAATCATGCTAAGAACTATACTGAGAGTGTCCTCATTTCACTTGGAGAGTAGATGAAGCCAGAACAGCCAGATGAAAGTGAAGACACTTCTGAAAGTTTTTGAATCTTTGTGAAGTCATTATCTATATTTGAAATAAAGATACTTGGCTCATTTTCTTTAACAAGTCCTCAGTTATAATGATGATGTTTTTATCATTGCTCAAGCACCAACTTAGTACTAATTGAGATAAATACACATTTCTTGAAGAACTCCTGAAGGGGAGTTGGCAATGATTGCCTAATCCCAGATGTAATCTCCCCTGTGGGTGTTCAAGGCCAGGTAGCTGCTGCTTCTTCTTCTCCCTCAACCCTGGATATCCCTCTTCTACTGGGCTGAGCTCTGTAGAACAAAGGACAAGGCTCAAAGCCCAGATATGCTTTCCAGATATTGGAAAGCATAAGAATGCAAGGAAGAATGTAGAGAGGATGATATAGGATTATGTCAGTTACATAGTGAAAACTATGCCTGGTAATGACAAGTGACACCAAAAAATGTAGCTTCTATTTGTTAATTGAGTCACATAGATGGTCTCATTTACATGTCAGAGCAAGTCAGTGGGATAACTCATATCATCATTTAACAGAGGAGGAACATGAGGCTCAGAGACACAATCATTTCTTGTGTCTCTCACTGCATTGCACTCTGTATATTGTCAGACCTTCCCTTTGGCCATATAGACTAATATTTGGCTTTGTGTAAAACCTGACCTGTCCTTGCAGGTATTGTACAGTGAATTCACAGAGAAGAAGTGAAAGTGGAGGCATAACCTTGAAAAGATTCCTGCTGGCCTTGGAAGCATAGTGGCATAAACCTGTAATCCCAGCACTCTGAGAGGTTGAGGCAGAAGAACTGCAAATTCAAGCCTACCCTGGTCAATTTAGTGAATTAGAGAGACCTTGTTTCAAAATTAAAAAAGGTCTGGAGATGTAGCTCAGTGTGAAGGCCTTGGGGACAATCTTCAGTACTAAAGAAAGAAAGAAAGAAAGAATGAGAGATGGAGTGAGGAAAGAAGGAAGGAAGGAAAAAGAAAGAAAGAAAGAAAGAAAGAAAGAAAGACTGATTCTTGATCTCTTGTGAGAAAAATGTTACCTTCTCTTCAAGTTCCAACATGCTAGAAAACCACTTGTTGGGATGTATAGCCAAAACAACTGAATTTGTAACCACTCTAATCAATGGATAAGGAATAGAAAAAGGTGCTTCATCTCTTGCCTGACACTGGCAAAACAGTTTCAAGTTTGTTAGATGCTTTAGATGTCTATCAATATGAACTTTTTATTATAAAAGGATTTAGATGACATTTAATTTTTGTGCGCAGATATTTTGGTGTCTTATGTTCTTGAGTACTCTCAATACTCTCTCCTCACCTGGCTGAGGCATGCATGAGGATGCTGAAGTTAGGATCTTGAACATCCACCCAGTCAATGGTAATATAGCCCTGTATTTAAGGTCATGTTGCAAGCACATGGAGAAGAGAAAGAGGGCCCTTCTTAGGGAATATGAGGCATATTTGGGAAGCTGAACCATATACATAAGAAACATTAAACAGAGATGCCCCATAAAAGTATAAGCAGGGATGATGAAGACTTTGTATATGAAATTCATGTCACAATTGACCAAAGGATTATTTTCTTCTAGTGTAGCTTGGCATTGGATCCAGTGACTTGTATGATGAAAGAGGATCAGCATAGTTCAGGCAGGTCAAAGACCCTGATGATTCTCATGCTTGCCTTGGGGCTTCTCTACTTGCCCAGTCAAAAGAAAGGATATCTGAAATCTTTGCAAATGATTCTCTATTGATAGGTCTGTATCTACTCCAACAAATACAGTCTGCTTAAGCACACAATTTAGTTAGCTGTGGCCATTCCATTGGATAGGGTATAATCTGTCATACCCAACTCTCTCCCTGATTATCAGCAGTAACAACTCAGTTTCTGTAGCAGCCATTATATTGGATTGGTTACTAAGGTAAAGCTATTGCACCTGGTGCTCTTTGGAAGGAGGTCATTGTGTACAAATTGGAGTTTTGTTCTAATTCCTTGAGGAAGAATTTACGCAAATCTTCTGCACACACAATTTGTCTCTTTTCCCCCATGTATCAATTTATTCAATGATTTATTTATGTCAACATGGACAAGTGAATATTTGCTTAATACTTTGGATTATATTGCAGTAAGGATATATTCTAGAGCTGCTTATATAGTAACTGCTCAAATTATCCCTGCTCTGGTGACTGGGACCCTTTTCAACTCTATCTCTCAGACATGCCCTCATCACACAAGTGGGGTTTTGTGGTTGTCTTTTCTTTTAGCAAAATTTTATTTTTGGCATCACTGCATGCTACACAATTATTTTACATATTTCCTTCCCTAATCTGAGAATCCATCGTTTCTCTAAGAAACTTGTTTCTCTTATTAAAATGGTATTAGAAAGCGAGATGTTTTTGCTACTGGGGTGCTGCTGCTACTCACTTTAGCCAACAGGTACTACATACACACATGTAAAAATATTTTTTCCTTTAGTTTAGTTTTTAAAATTAATTGTATTGGTTCACATTAGATATACATGACGATCACATCCATCATAGGGACTTTGTCCTTGCAATGCTATATCTTGATTCCCCATTCCCCTCCCTTCCCTTCAATCCCTCTTCTCCTTGTTTACAAAAGCTTTGTTTCCATTTTCCTTCTATTCTCTTTTGTTTTCTTTCCCTTCCTTCCTTTTCCACTCCCCTCTCCCTTGTTCCCTTACCCATTTAAAACTTTTCTTCCTATTTCCCAGTATCTATTATACATTTTGATCCTTATTTACCTGTAAGGTTTCTTGCATGGGAGAATGCAATATTTAAACACGTATGTCTGATTTATATCACTTAAGTGGATGGTATCAAGGGGCACCCATTTAGCTAGAAATGTCTCAAGCATATCCTTCTTTACGGCAGAGTAGTACTCCATTGCATAAAAAACCCCCACATCATCTTTATTCATTCATCTGTTGATGGGCATTTGGGTTGTTTCCAAGATTTATCTCTTCCAAACTGTGCTGCTATAAATATAGGTGCGCATATATTGCTAAGGTATGATGCTTTTAATTCTTTTGGGAAGATACCAAGAAGGGGAATAGCTGGGTCAAAGTGTACAACTATTTCTATTTACAGGCATCTGCATATAATTTAGGGAAATGTGAGCATGTGTTGATGAACCAGCTCTAAGCCATTGCTATATGGATGAATTTAGCCACATCTCTTTGGAGATCTGTGATCTTCCATTCTAACAGTAGGAAGCCTACCTCCCACCTCCCACCACCCACCTCTTTTTCCTTCTTTGCTCAAGGAAGAAATATTCAGAGTCATTCAAGGCTTCCTGTGTGGTAAATAGCTGTCAACCAGGGTTCAGTTCTGTGCACTGCTCTTCCTACTGGTCTGATAGATACCCACCACTCCATACTTCCTTAGGTCAGTTCCTACTACAGTTGATCCTCTTAGCAGCTCTAAGCTGTCTTGATGGCTTCATTCCCCTGTAAGCCTATATTCAAATCAGTTATATTTTTCTGTTTGTTTCTTCTCTGATACTCTTATTTATGCAAATTGCTGACTGAGGATATTTTCCTTCAGTCTGAAAAACTGCTATTATTTCACAGAGAGTGGGTCCAGTGGTGAAATTTCCGTGTTGCCTTAGTGCGATCAGACAGTCTTTGATCATCTTCATTTGAAAGGATAATTTTGTTCTATCTAGAATTCTAGGGTGGTGTTTTTTAGCCAATTTAAACACACAATTTCCTTCCCTCCCTCCCCCTCCCTCCTTCACTTCTTCTCTCCCTCTGCCTCTCTCTTCCTCCTTCCCTTCTCCTTCCTCTCCCCTTGCTTCCTCCTTCCTTCCTTCCTTCCTTCTTTCCTTCCTTTTTTCTTTCCATCTGTCTCTCCCCTCTTTCCATAGTACAAATATTTTCCTTTCCTGTCTTCCTGTTTGAATCATTTCTGGTGAGAAGTCTACTGCAATTCTCATCCTGTATTCTCCAGTGAAGCTTTCTCCTCCTCTGTTCATAAGACATTTTTCTTGGCCTTTTTTGTTCTACAGTTTGGATACCATATGTGAGGACTGTTTCTGTTTCCATTTCTGATATGTTTATCTTGCTTCATGTTCTCTGACCTTCCTGAATCTGTGGTTTGGTTGGTGCCCGCTTTTCATTTTGGACAGATTTTGGCCACTATTAACTCAATTTTTTCTTTGCTCAGTTTTTTCTTATCCTCTGGTTTTCCAACTAAGTGTCTCTTCCACCTTCAGAATTAGTCCCTCAAGACTTGAATATTCTGTTCTGTTTTGCACATTTTTTCTTTGTGTTTCTGTCAGGGAGGATTCTATTAACCTGCCTGCAGCTCACTGACTTTTACCTCTGCTGTGCTGAGTCTATTCATGAGCCCATCAAAAAAATCCCATTTCTATGACGTTTTTCAAACTTTGTTTTGTATCTTTCATAGAGTTTCAGTCTCTCTGCTGACAGCACCCATCTGCTCTGGAATGCTTTTTGCTCTTTCCACTAAACTCTCAACATATTAATCACACTTATTGAAATTCCTGTACCATAATTCTAGCATCTGTGTGGTTATTGGTGTCTGTCTCTGATAATTATGCATCTCTAGGCTCTTTTGGCACACTCTGCAACTTCTTGTTGATAGTCGCACATGTTATGTGGCATATTGAGAGCTGCAGTGCCCAGCATCTATGTCTACCTGGCTGGGAGCCAGACCGTGCTTAGCATCTGTGGCAGATGTGGGGGCTCAGACCTCAGAATACTCTGGCATCTTTGCCTCTTTCTTGGCTCTGTGCATCCCTAGGTGCTCCTCCTCAGGGCATCCTTGGCGCTCTCTCAGTGGGACTGAGAAGGGTCCACCCTTTCCACAGTAGTCCCAGTACTGTGGGGATGGGGGAGAGTGTTTCACATTCTTCCCACTAAAACCTAGTGTTTTATAAGTCTTTTCTTGGAGCTGCGACTTTCCAGTATTGTTCTCTAGTGGTCAGTTTCTTCTCCCCTTTTCCATTATTGCCTACGGTGTCCCTAGCACTTACCCCTCTCTCTGGAGTAGGAAGTGTATTTTCCCACCAGGAATGCAGCTCTGAAGAAGGCTGGCTTGTGGGATGAAGAAGGTCCAATCCATCTTCCTTTTTTTTTTTTTCCAAAAGGGATCTTTCCTGTGGGAACTTTGAGGGATTTCATGGTGTAAAGCCAAGAAGTGTGGTGGCCCCAGTGTCTGTGGACCCCAGCAACTAATCATGCTCAGGTGCATCCTGACTTCTCCTCAGCAGTTGATCAGAATCACCACCATGTATTCTTACCAGTTCCTGGCTCCCAGGCTCCAGCTCCAGAAGGGCAGGTATTGGTTATGGCCTTCTGGGCAAACCTGCCTCTGTATTTCAAGGTGGTGATATCCCCTGTAATATCAGTTTCCTGGTCAGTTCAAGAAACTTATGATTTTTCTGCTTGTCCATGTTTTTTATTTTTGTCACAAAGAGTGACAATATTTAAGCCCTGTCAAAATGTAAGAATATCTTTTTAATGTCACTTTTAAGTTTTGTTTTTAGGATTGTGTTTATTTCATAAAAGGAAACAGAACTTTTTCCAATTTTTTATAAGATAAATTCAATTTTGCTTTTGAAGTTAATATTTAACTTGAATTTATGAAGTTGTGATTTGTCAAAATCAAAACAAACAAAATACAACCAGATTTATTTCACTCAACATTATATTTTCCAGATGCACTCATTTCCTACAGATGTCTCAAATGTTCCTTTATTATAGCCAAGGAGTGAAATAAATCAGACACACAAGCTTAAATACCATATGGTACCTCTCATTTGGGTAAGGCAAAGTAAAAAGAAAGGGCATAATAAAGAATTGATGGAAGGAAACAAGAGGACAGATTTCTTGCAAATGCAAAGGGATCCGGGAGACTGAAGGTAAGAGGAGAGGAGGAGTGGAGGGGGAAATAAGAAAATTTAAAATATGCAATGTACAGGATACTAATAATAATGAATGTGAACATTATATGTCATAAACATGAGCTAAGAATAATAATAACAACAAGAATGAAAATGGGGGAAGGTGATTTAGAGCAAGAAGGAGGGAAGTGGGTGGAAAGGGGATTAAAAAAGAAGCAAGCTGTGTATGTACATGTATCTACTCTCCAAGATGAGTGTAAACTTCATGTACTGGAGGCATGCATTAAAAAGAAAAAAAGGATCCATTTAGCTATAAATGTCTCTAATTTCTCATTTTTTTATGGCTGAGTAGTACTCCATTTTATATTAAAAAAAACATTTTCTCTATCCAGTCTCCAGTTGATGGGCATTTGGGCTGCTTCTAAGTTTTAGCTATTACAAATTGTGCTGCTATGAACATGGGTACATATATATCACTGTGGTATGATTCTTTTAATTCTTTGGGGAAGATACCCAGCAGGGAATAGCTGGGTCAAATGGGACTTCCAGTCCTAGTTCTTTGAGGTATCTCCATACTCATTTCCACAGTGTTTGCACCAGTCTACACTCCCACCAGCAGTGGAACAGGGTTCCTCTTTCCCCACAGCCCCACCAGCATTTGTTATTGGTTGATTTCATAATAGCAGCCATTCTTTCTGGAGTGAGGTGGAATCTCAGCATTGTTTTCATCTGCATCTCTCAAATGACCAAGGATGTTGATGCACATTGAGGCAATACTCTTAAGTGAAATAAACAGGACACACATGTGTAAATACCAAATAGTTTCTCTAGTGTGAGAAACTGAAAGTGTAAATAAGGACTAAAAGGTATAATAGATAATGTGCAATAGGAAGGAAAGGGGCAAAGGGGAAGGGGAAGTGGGAGGGGTAGGGGAAAGGAAAGAAGGGAATGGAATTAATATGAGAAAATGGAAAAATGGAAACAAAGTCTTTGTAAATAGGGAGGAATGGAGGGGTTGAAGGGAGGGCAGGGGAAGGGTGAAAAGAAGAACCAAGAGAGACTATGTAAAGGTGCAAATTTCCAATGACGAATGTCATTATATTGTATACCTAAAATGTACCAATAAAATAAAATTAAGAAAAGAAAAAAGGAAAAATGAAAAACAAAGAAAACAAAAGTGTAGTTGTAAAATGAAGTTAACAGCGTTTTTCTAACCCTGTCATCCATGGAATGTTGGTCATTTCATAGAAGCTCAGTCTAAAATGTAATGAGAGTTGTATTTAAAGGCCAAAAATGTTCAGAAGAAGTGGAGGAGAAAAAGTTAAGGGAATTCTTGTAAAAAATTCATAATAAATATTATGTAAAATAACCAGAGAGAGGTTCTCCTAAGAATAATGCTATTTATATGGAAAAAGCAGAGTGATGCAATCAGAACATGTGATGTAGTAAACCAAGTGCATACTCAAGGAGTTTGAGGCATGAGGAAGTTGTAAAGACAAAAATGAAGAAGGTTACACCAGATAATTAGAAAGAGTACTCTTCGACCATAGTAATTGGTCACCAGGGTGATGTCAGCCTGAGGTTCGACCCGCAGTTGCTGCACAGATGTCCTCTTAGAAGTGTGTCCTGTGTGAGAAGTTTGTGGCGGCCTCTATGCCTGCCTGGTTCTGGCAATCTTTTGTGATAGTTACTAGGAGGAAGTCATGCATAGGAACCTTTTCTGCACAACCTCCTGGATTTAATTACCTTTTGTTATGTTGTTGTTGTTAAGATTGACATAAGTGACTCTCTATTTTGATTCTGACAACATTCACATTTCTTTCAAAGACCTTGAACATAATTATTAAAGCTGTGTTTATTTCTTTCAGTAAAACATTGTAATTTACCATATGACCTCTAAAATAATCTCAGACTCTGTATAACTGAGCCTTCCCTAGACTTGATTTTGGTAGTCTCTCTATTTTTTGATCATTTTTCAAATAATTCAGCTGAAATCCCATATTCAATTATTAGAGTGTAGGAAAAACTCTAACATGAGTTTGGTAATGAACACAGAGGAATAAAATGTAAACTTCCTGACAGAACATTTTATTTCACTTTAATTCCATTAAAAAATATACTAGTCTTTACCTTTGCATCTTTAATGGCTTGATTCATGGTTATGTATCCACTACGGGCACTGGAGATACAGAGGTAATTAAGATTGCTTTCCCTGATCTATCCGAGGAGCACATAATCTTCAGAAAGGATAGAGGGGTGGAGGAGAATTTAGTTCAGATTAGTGGAGCAGTCTGGTTGATGCTATAACTCAGACACACACTTGCTCTGAGAGAAGTTGAGACAAATTTTAGGAAAGGCCATTCAGTCTTGAGCCTTCAGGGACACATCACAGCAATGATGGTTCCCTAGATGACTAATGAAGGGATAAGGAAGATTTTCAATTTTTTATGGGAAGGGGAAATACATCTCAAACACAGGAACAAATCTCTATAGAGAGAGGCAAGCCTGAAAACAGCGTGATGATTCCAGAGAATGTGAGTATAGGGGGCTGAGGCTGGAATTAAGATTCATGGGAAAAATCTATGGGAATGATATCAGATGGAACAAATAAACAAGGGTTATTACAAAGGAATTGGAATGTCTTGAAGAGCAATTTGAGTTCTATCTTATCTTGTAGGCAACAGGAGACCATGGGTGTGTGTGAAGTCACTTAGGATCCCACCGACTTTCAGGCTTCCTACTGTGGGAGCAGAGGTGGACTGATCATTTGGGGTGAGTTCACTGGAGAGATTTTAGGTCTAGGATATACTGTGACTTAGAAAAGCAAAATAAGGAACCGGGGATGTAGCTTAGTGGTACAGTGCCTGCTTGGCAAGCGCAAGGTCCTAAGTTCATTCCTTGGTACACCCCCACCCCCAACAAAAAAGCAAAATAGGAAAGATGATCTGTAATGTTCTGTGCAAAAAAGAAACAGAAACAAAACCATATATTTACCTGCTCGTTTTAACAAAGGAAACATAGGAAATATAATCCAGAAACAAATGACACTGGTTACCAAAGAGATAGGTGGTTCTTGGTTTGCTTATTGCTATTAGTCTTCTCTTCCAAATTATTTTCATTCATTTATTAGACAAAGCCTTTTAGCTCAGAAAACCTGTGTGTTTCTATGCCATCAAGATTTTTGAAAGTACTATTAAAAATCCAACTCAATAAATAAGGGGTGTTTTTCAGCCAATTTCATGGAATTTATTTTATTAGTTCTTCAGTGCGTGAACTCTAAGCATCATTTTGCTGAAGCTCATTATTACAGGCAGGGGCTGTTCTCAGCCTCAGCTTCAGAATGTCTCTCTGAGGGATATGTAGGCCAGGGAGGCCTTGTCCACATTGTCCTGCCAGCACAGTCTCCAAATGATGCTGCCTTCGCAGCAGCTGGGATCCTCGGTTCTCTATAAGCCTTACAAAGAAACAGCCCTGGTGATTTTGCCCACATGCAGGGACATGCTGTGTCCTGTACTGAAACCAACTCTTCTCTGAGAGGCCAAGGCCCTGTTTTGTTGGCCTCATGGTTTCACTTATTATTTGTTTGCTTTAGAAATGATAATTTTTTGACCCTAATCTCTAATGCAGAGATAGGCTCCTAATTGTTCTTCCTTTTCAAATAGTAGATTCTGACATAATAGACTTCCTATTTTCTCTCTCATTTTACCTTCTTAGATCAATTATTACAGTACAGCTCTGAATGAAAGAAATAAAGTTATCAAGGGGAAAAATGTTACATTCAAAAACTAATCAGTAAGCTGTCTTCCAGTTTTTCTATGATTCAACCAGGAAATTTTCTTTAGTAATTATTTACAGCTGGAAAGCTGACCACAAAGGAATTGAGGGTGGTGAGCTTGGGTTTTCCAGGAGCTCTGGCCCAGACTCTTAGGGGAGATGATCACAGGCTGTCTGAGGGTGCTGGTTCTTACACTGACCACTTCCCAACCCCACAGGAGGTGCTTGGTTCTGGGCTGGTCATGGACCATCATGTGACTCAGTTGGTTCAGATGTAACTCAGCATGATGATACTACCCACAGGGCTAACAGGTAGATTAAATGAGTCAATTCAGGGAAAACACTTGGAATAGTTCTGGAAGCCTCACAAGGAATCAGAAAATACTTGGCAATTAGATAATGATGACATGATCATAGTCTCAAGCCTTAAGCCATGGGGCCAGGAGGCATTTCTTGTAGTTGTTTCTAAAAGCCAAGGATCTCCCTTTGTGATTTCAGTTGAAATTCTTTATTTCAGTGGAAAAATGCAAGCAAATTGGCCACAGGGACCCTGTATGTCCTAGTAAAGATGAGGAAATGTAATTGTTTTCTTTTTTTTTTTTTGGTACTGGGGATTGAACTCAGGTCCTCGTGCTTCTGCAGCAGGCAGCGAAACCACTGAGCTAAATCCCCGGCAAGATGAGGGAATGGACATATGGAGTCACCCAGCCACTATATGAGGTGTGATCACAAAATACAATGGATACTTAAATTAAAAAAATATTACAGTAAAAGACACATTGAATGGTGGAAATGCTTGTCTAATGATTTGAAAGTTCATCCTGGAAGCATAGTGCACTTTTGACTGATGAAGAAGTTGAAGGAGTGTGTGGCAGTACCTGCATTCCCAGATGTTTCTTGGCCTCGCTGGGTGCCCTGGGGCACTTAGAAAGAGTTGGATAGAATTCAGTGTCTGTGAACTTACTTGGCAATGATGCTGCATTTTGAGTTCAATCATTCCTTCACTTATGAGCACAGACAAGTCAGAGGAGATTTTAGCAATACCAAAGGCCATCTCCTCAAGAGAACTAACTCACAGATCTTTCCACATCCAGTACAGTGGTTAGATATGTATTGATATATTGTTTCTACTCATTACATTTTCCAAATTCATATAGTTATTAGATGCACTACTAGTTTTTATCATATAATACATTGATAAAGAACACTAGTTATTGTAATTCAAATTTGTACCCATTTAAAAATACAACATAACTAGTCTCCTTTATGATCCCATGCAGTTTTTTTTTATGAATTAAAGAAATATTCCGAGAGCTGAGCTACTAGTTTTGACACTCTGTCAGAAAGTTTAGGAGCCTTGCTATGGATTGAAATCCAGTCCTGATACCACCACAGGACAGGCCCCCATGGCCTGGAAGTCATCGCGGGAATGAGCTCAGTCCTGACTCAACCAGCACGACCATCCTAACCTTAGTCTGTCTCATCAGTTGGACCCACGATCTACACACTGACCTACATTCCAAGCCCTTTTTAAATTTTTGTGTTTTGACACACAGTTTTACTATGTTGTCCAGGCTGAGCCTGAACTTGTGATCCTCCTGACTCAGGCCTCCCATAAGGGTGGGATTACAGGTACGCACCATTACACCCAACTCTAATCCTAGTGTTGTTCTCCACTGTCCTGAGCCATTCAAAAACCATGCTGGAATATTCAATCCAAGAATTGATCCTTCCCACCTTTACGCTTTCTCTCCAAATACTACGTTCTATTTCTCAAACTTTTGCAACCTGTTCAATCAGGACATTAAGGAGCATATCACTTAGATTTTAATTTCTCATGGTCAATGTCCTGAAAATTTTGAGAAAATACAGTCCCGAGGAGAGCTCCAGCTGCAGTAGCTTCATGACTGAATAGCTCAGCCTTGCCCATGAGCAAGATTCTGCTTGAAGCAGGGCCCTAGCATTGCTGCAAGCTGGCTGAAGAGAGTCCAACTTTTAGCCATAAAACAATAAAGCCCAGGAGAGGGACATAGCCTCTCTCCATTGTGTCTTTCTCCAGGAACCAGGAGATATTTCCCAACAGCTTGCCAGTCCATCTCAAATTGATGACTTGGGGAAAACTTAGAAATGTCTACCCCTAGGTGTGTCACTTAAAAAGAAAGAGTATTGTGATTATTCAGAATATTCTGTGGTCTAGGGATAGGATTGCCCCTCCTAAAGGGCAATATTGACACCTTAACAGAACTTGGATTCTGCTTGCCAGACAAGAGGAAAAAAGAAGCCGTTGGTCAGTCGCATCGCCTTTTCCAGATACCACCTTGTTTTTGAGGCCTTGCCTGATGCCATCCTCTCTCCAGCTCCCATCTCTTCCCTTTGTGCCCTTCTTGAATTGTACAATACTGTACTATGCCATCTCAAACACTCCACTAAGAGTACATGTTTATATTTTTAAAACTTCAGTATTTATTTATTCATTTTATTAGTACATGTTTGCAGTCATAAGAATATTTAAGAATATTCTTAACAGAAAAAACAGATTAGACATACATAATATATCATAAAGATTTTTTTATTTAAATAATTACATTTATTTAGGGGGAGTTTGTATGTGTACATAACACACATTAATTATTTTTTTGTCTGCTTCTGCTGACTAATAAATTTCTTGAATCTACATGCTTGATTTGTCCTAAGGTAGAACCAGACACACAGCCAATACTCAACATATTGCTTTGCTTTCTTCCCCTCCAGGTTGGGCGTTTTCTCAAAATATGGTATTGCATGAGTAACAACATCTTGCCCTTACTAAGATCTGATGGTTATGTTTTGGGAGTAACTTGCATCCTGTCCCATGCTTCTCATCTGTGCAGGTTTTACGTCAAAGGCTTGCAAATCAGGATTTCATGGGCACTGTTAACATTACATCATGTAATTGCTGCTGCCTTTCATCCAATCTCTCAACCCCACCTCCCAGACTGTGAGCTCTCCTACCACAAATGAAATCCATCTCAGCTGACTCAGCCCACCCCACATACTGCTCCTCTCTGTCTGAGTCTTGTTGGCACGCACCTAACAATAACTGTGGAAATCCTTAGAGAGAATGGGAAAAAGGAGTAAAATCAGTGAGGAGAAGCTGAAATCTTCCTTAATCAACAAGGAAAATAAAAAGCATAGAAAAGCAGCCTATATAATTCAGTTAATTTTTATTGTAATAGAAACCACCTGACATTACACATACCATGCGAACTATTGTCAGTGTACAGTTTGATACTATCAAGTTTATAACATCAGTGTCCTCTAGAGTATTTTCATCTTGCAGAACAGAAATTCTGTGTTCATCAAACAACTCCACATTACCCTCTCCCCCATGACCTCTGGAAACTTTGCTTTCTTTTTCTGAGTTTGACTATTTTAGATACATATTCTGAAGAATGATTAAGTATTTGTCCTGTGACTGGCTTGTTTCATTCAGCGTAATATTCCTGAGTTTATCTATAGTGTAGCATGTGATAGGATTTCCTTCTTTTTCAAGGTTGTATAATGACTAATAATACCGTGATATTTTTGCCATGAAAGCATGTTGAATGTTGTCAAATGCTTTTTCTGGTTAGATGATCATGTGACTTTATCCTTAATTCTACTAATGTGGCATATTACTTGATATTTCTATTGTCTATTTAAATTAAGAATTATACATAACCAGGAAGTACCATGTGTTTTGATCCATACATGATGCAATGGTCCAGCCAAAGTAAGCATATCTAGATCATTACTTCAATCCATTTGAATTGATTTTATTTCCTTGTGAGTTAGTCATTTTCTCCTCTCATATCTTTCAGGTTTTTCTCACATGAAATCTAGCAAAGAAAATAGAACAAGAGAAGACTGTCCAGCAGCTACAAGACGACAACAAAAAGAACAATCTAAGGCTAATTGGAGTTAGAGAAAATCTAGAAAATTGCACAGATGGATTCATCCACACGCTTACAAAAATTATGGAAGAAGACTTCCCAAATATAAAAAGATCTTAAAATACAAGTAAGTGATACTTATAGAACTCCAAACAATAATGATGAAAGGAGAAGTTTATCAAGACAAATCCTGATTAAATTCACAGATATCCAACAACAAAAACCAGAATTTTATAGGCAGCCAGAGAAAAACAAAAACTCACATATAAAAGTAAATCAATCAGAATCACAGCAGACTTCTCAGCCCAAACCATGAAAGCCAGAAGAGCTTGAAATGAAGTTTTTCAAGCCCTAAGAGCAAATAACTTCCAACCCAGATTAACTTACTCAGCAAAGATTTCCTTAAAAATCAATGGAGAAATATGGTATTTCCATGAAAAAGACCAGCTCAGAAGATAGATGAGTTCTAAACCAGCTCTGGAGAAAATATTTAAGAATATTCTTAACAGAAACAACAGATTGGACATACATAAGAGGAAACTGATGAAGTCAATGGATAAACAACAACAACAACAAGAAACCAGGAAAAGTAAAACAAATGACATGTCAACAGGTGAAGAAGATAGAAATAGTAAAGAACCTATGCATCTCAGGAATATCTCTTAGGGTTAAGAGCCTCAGCTCTCCAATCAAAAGACACAGACTGTCATCCTTGTGCAAGGGCCATGCTAATCTTCTCTGTATCATTCCAATGTTAGTATATGTGCTGCTGAAGTGGGGTAGGGGTGGTGGGAGGGGAAGGGGAAAGGGAAGAACGAAAAGGAAAAATTATGAGAAAAGAAAAAAAATGGAAACGAAGTATGTAAATAGGGAAGGGTTTAGGGGTGAAGGGCGCACAGGTAATGGGGAAAAAATAAGAACCAAGATACATCATGTACAGGTACAAGCACCCAATGATAAATGTAAATGTACTGTATACCTAAAATGTACCAATAAAAGAGTTTAAGAAAAAAAAAAGACGCATACTGGCACACTGGATCAAAAAACAGAATCCAACAATCTGGTACATTAGAAAACCTCATCTAATCCAAAAAGATAATCATAGACTAAATATTAAAGGATGGAAAACAACATTTCATGCACCAGGACCCCCCAAAAAGCAGGGGTAGTAATTCTAATAACAGACATGGCAAACTTCAAGTTAAAATCTATTAGAAGAGATAAAGAAAGTGACAATATACTAGTTAAAGGAACAATCCAACAAGAAGTTATAACATTGATAAACATATATGCACTGGAGCACTTATCTTAATAAAACAAAACCTGCTGAAATTAAAAGATCACATAAACATTAACATGATCATAGTAGAAGATTTTTAACACTCCACTTTTGCAAAGGGACAGTTCCACTAAACAAAAAGCAAATAAAAAAATTTAGAGCTGAATCACACCCTTGAGCATATGGATTTAATAGATATACACAGAGTATTCTACTGCTCTTCAACAGAGCACACATTCTTTTCAGCAGCACATGGTACTTTTTCAAAATAGATCACATACTAGTCTACGAATCCTGCTTAAGTAATTATAAAAGAATTAAAATCACCCCATGCATACTATCTGACCACTTTGCAATGAAAATAGAAATTAATGACAGAAGAAATTTTGGAAAAGGCAAAATCTCCTGGAAAATTAACATACTCCTCAACAACCAATTGGTCACAGAAGATATTAAAAAAATTTCTGAAAGTTGATGACAATGGTTGTATAACTCAACCAAATCTCTGGGACACTATGGAAGTAGTTCTTAGAGGATAGTTAATCTCAATCAATGTTCACATTCAGAAAACAGAGCAGGCCATATAACTTTATGAGAAATCTTAAATACTTAAAACAACAACAAACCAGCCCCAAATCAATATTAAGGAGGAAAATTATAAAGATGAGAGTGGAAATAAGTGAAATTGAGACAAAAAACTATAAAAAAGTCAACAAATCAAAGATCTGGTTCTTCAAAAGAGTAAATAAAATAGACAAGCCCTTGGCAAGACTCACTAAGAGAAAGAGAAAAATGACTCATATCAACACAATTAGAAATGACAAAGGTAAAATCACAGTAGATGTGGTCAAGATCCAGAAGATAGTAACAACTTTGAAAAATTATATTCCAAGATGTTAGCAAAGTTTGAAGAAGTGGACAGATTTCTAGACACATACAAACTACCAAAACTGACCTAAGAAGACATAAATATGCTTACCAGCTCAATAACAAGCAATGAAATTGACTCAGTATTAAATAATCCACCAACTAAAAAAAAACCCAGGACCTGATGGATTCATGGCTGAATTCTACAAAACCTTTATGGATGTGATATCACCAATATTCCTCAAGCTCTTCAAAGAAGTTTAAAAGGAATGGAGTGCCCCCAAATTCATCTAAGGAAGCCATTTTCATTCTAATCCCACAACCCAACTAAATTCCCAACTAAAAAAGGGAACTATAGGCCAATCTCTTTAATGAACATAGATGCAAAAATCCTCATCAAGATATTAGCAAATAGAATGCAGCACATCATAAAAAACATCATACATCATGATCAAGTAGGTTTTATCTAGAGATGTAAGGATGGTTCAACACACATAAATCTATAAGTGTAATACATCACATAAATAGGAGTAAGGTAAAAAAAAACCCACCATGTGTTCATATCAATAGATGCAGAAAAAGCTTTTGACAAAATCTAACACCCCTTCAAGACAAAACCCTGAAGAAAACAGGCATAGAAGGACCATACCTGAATATGATAAAGACTATTTATGACAAACAGCCAGCATCGTACTAAATGGGGAAAAACTAAAAGCATTCCCCATAAAATTAGACCATGACAGGGATGTCCACTATCACCTCTGCTAGCCAGAACAGTATTTGAAACATTAGGTAGAGAAACTAGGCAAGAGAAAGAAATAAAAGGGACACATATTGGAAATGAAGAGCTCCAATTATCATTATTTGCAGATGGCATGATACTCTAGATAAAACTCCACCAAAAAACTCTTAGAACTAATAACAAATTTCAGCAAGTAGCAGGATACAAGATCAACGTATAGAAATCATTAGCATTTGTGTATACCAACTATGAACAGGATGAAAAGGAAATTCTGAAAAACCACTCACACTTGCTTCAAGAAAAATTAAATATCTAGGGATTAATCTAACCAAGGAAATGAAAAGCCTTTACAAAGAAAACTACAGTACTCTGAAGAGGGAGACTGAATAGAACATCAGAAAATGGAAAGATGTCCCTTGATCCTGTATAGGTAGAACCAATATTGTCAAAATGGCCATACTTCCAAAACTTTTATACAGATTCAATGCAGTCCCAATCAAAATACCAACAGCATACTTTACAGACATAGAGAAAACAATCCTAAAATTGATATGAGACCAGAAGAGACCCCAAATAGAAAAAGTAATTTTGAGCAATAAGAACAAAGCAGGCAGCATAGCAATACCAGAGTTCAAGCTATACTACAAAGCTATAGTGATAAAAATGGCATGGTACTGGAACAAAATCAATGGAACAGAATAGAGGATATGGAAACCTCCCCAGACATATTAAACTATTTGATCTTTGACAGAGTGTCCAAAAGTTGAAGGAAAGATAGCCTATTTAATAAGTGGTATTGGGAAAACTGGTTATCTGTTTGTAGAAGACTGGAACTGGACCCTTATGCCTCACTATGTACTAAATTAAAATCAAAAGGGATTAAAGATATAAAGATTAAAACAAACATTAAACTTTCTGGAGTATAAAATAGGTAAAACACTTGAAGACATAGGTGTAGGAAAGAATTTTCTAAAACCTCAAGTGCACAAGAAATAGCAGCAGTAATCAATATATCACACTAAAAAGCTTCTGTACAGCAAAAGAATCAATTAGTAGAGTGAAGACAAAACCTACAGATACTTCACAGAGGAAGAAATACAAATAGCCAACAGATAGATGAAAAAATGTTCAGCATCATTGGCCATTAGAGAAGTGCAAATTAAAACAACACTAGAATTCCATCTTACTCCAGAAAGAATGGCAATTATTAGGAAATCAAACAATAACAAATGGTGGTGTAGCTGAACCTTCTTCATTGTGAACTAGTGCAACCATTATGGAAATCATTATGGAGATGTTTCAAAGAATTGAAATTAGGAATCCTATATGACCCAGCTATTGCTCTGCTAGGTATCACCCCCAAAGAGTTTAAGTCATCATACTACAGTGATACATGCATACTAATGTTTATAGCAGTACAATACATAATAGCTAAATCCAGGAAGCAGCTGGTATACCCATTAATTGATGATTGGATAAACAAAATGTCATATCTATATATAATGGAATACTGAGACATTTGTAGAAAAATGGATGCACTTGGAAAATATAATACTGAGTGAAATAAATCAAACACACATGCTTAAATACGATAGTATCTCTCATTTGAGGCAAAGTACAGACAAAGAAAATTATAAAGGATGGATATAAAGTGACAAGGGTACAGAGCTTGTTCAATAGGGAAGTGGTCAAAGGGAACAAGGATGAGGGATGAGGAGGAAGGAAAGGGGAAATGAGAGGAACAAAAATATGCCATGTACAGGATCCTAGTAACTCCAATTAATGTAAACATTATTCACATAACACAAGCTAAGACAATAATGTCAACAAGTATGTAAAAGGTGATGGGGGAACCAGAAGAGGAGGGGATGGAGGAAGGAAAGGGAAGGGGATTAGAAAAAGAACAAGCTGTAATATGTACATGTAACCACTCCCCAAGATGATTGTAAACTGCATGAATTACAAACGTACTAATAAAATAAAATACTAACAACAATAACAACAAGAACAACAAAAAACCATAGCAAGACCTTCCTTAGACATAAAAGTTTACACCACTAATTCATAGTACTGTTGACCCACCATCTCTGGTTCATTTTTCCTACTTAGTATTTTATTACATCTTCACTTCCTATGAATCTTATTCACTTATCTTATTTATTGTTTGCTGACTTTCTTTAGCTGTAATGTAAGTTATCAGAGTGTAGCATTATGTTTTTTTTCCCTGCTACATCCCGAGGACCTAAGACAGCGCTCAGTATAAAATAAGTACTCAATACAAGTTTATTATCACTATATTCCAATAGTGCATTGAAACGATACTAACATAACAGGAATATAAGAATACCGAGTGCAGTATCACACACTCCTGTGGGTTTCCCTTGAAACTAATATATGGTGTTCAACTAACAACTCTACTATGTACTTTGCAGTCACATTTACCCTTCTTTCTTTCATATCTTTGACCTGCTCTTCTGGGTTCTGGTTGTTACTTTATGGGGTGGGTCCTCCTTGCTTTTACGTTGCACTAAACATTTTTTCTGAAAAAAAGCAGCTTTCTTCATTTAAATAGAAAGGTAGTTAGGAAATTCAGGAGACCATAATATTGATTATGCCCCAAAGCAGGCTGTAAGCAGTGAAAGAAGGCTGTACAGAGTTAACCACACAATTGGCTTGTTTATAGAAGTAAGCCTATGTGTTAAGGTCAGAGTAACTCACATCCAAATTCTGTTCCCACAACTAAAATCTAACTAGAAGGACAATTTTCTAATTACAACGATGTATTTTGTCTATTCATTCCTAATTTGAGAATGCTTTCTCTTGCCCTGCAAAGCCTTGTTTACATTAATTTCCACAGAAACCACATGACTGCGTATCTTCTCACGTAGTCCTACCCTTGCATGTAGCTTGCCTTTACTCCAGTTAATTACCAATAAAAATCAGTGGTTTGGACTGGCCAGCAGGATTTGGTGGTTGCACTGGCAATGGTCACCCTAGCACCCCACTTTTTCTCCTAATTCTGCCTTTCAGTGTATTTTTTCTCAGGCCTGTGTCAGATACTGGGCAGGAAACTGGAACCTAACTGCAGGGGTCTCCAGCAAGGAAAAGGGGAATCACAGAGTTTTGGCATAAAGGAAAACTGGTAGTGCAAGAGACTCCTCCACTCTAGGGTCTTAGTACCCTATCTCCACAGATGAAGGCAGCCTGTCATTTGCTGCCAAATATCAGCATTAGAACTCCTGGCAACAGGGGCAGGGCTGCTGTCACCAGTCCCTAGAGCCTGTCTCCCCTCAACTGAACCCCAGGGGAAAAGCAAGAGCAAAAGCCTCATACCAGTGGGCTCTGTTCCCTCTACTTTGCAAAATATGCACTTTCTTTCCAAAGTTATGGTTGAGACAAATATAAAATGGCAATCTGTAAAAAGATATCTTTGAGGCAATTTTTAAAAGCAGTTTAAAAAGTGCTGGAATTTATCATGTGCTGTCCAAAAATGGTTTTGTTGGTCCTTTTCACTCCAGGATTCAGAAATGCCTTTGCCTAAGACTGTGAGGTTGTATTTTCTTTTCTTCCCCCTCCAGTTAACTAGTTAATTAACCCCAAGGGTAACTGCAATTGTAAAAATAGAAACACAATGAAAGATAAGTTAGGGTTTTGTTAGTACAAACTTGGGGTGCATTTGCATCTGTCTGAGATCATGGCAATGGAGCTACTCCATGTGGAGATTAGTCCTAGGACTTAAAACTTGGTATTTGCCACACAGTAGTGAGCCTCCTCCACAGGACCTGCACAGACGTGTGCTGATATATGCACTGTGATGTCTTACGAATTGTTTTCAGATTCATTCTAGAGACAGACAACTTTCTACTGAAGTTATGGGTAGAGGATAATACACTATTCAAGAGGCTTCCTGAGGGGAATCTCTGGCTCATTTGGATGGTAAATGTTGGCACAAGAGTTGACCTCTGTGGCCAGTATAGTGTAACAAACAAAGACAAATAGTAGTCATCAGGGTGGGGCATGGGAGCAGTAGAGAAAAAATACAAATACACATAGGTCTCATACAGATACAGCATAAGTCTATCATGTGATAAATTCATTAAGAAAAGACCTGTTTTCTCTTGAGTGGTTTCCTGTTATTTGGAGAAATTTGTTTTCTTTTTGCTGGGTTCTTAAATAGATCTGCAGCCTTTTCTCTTCCCCTCTATGCTGTGCTCAAACCTTCCTGTGCTATTGCTAAGCCTGAGGTGCATTGGTTTATAGACGCCATGAGGGTGATGCTCCTAGCGGCTGCATTTTCAGTCTTATTGAAACTATGTCCCATTTGGCATCATTTTTGATTAGCCACTAAAACATAATTCAAAAAATTTTATACACTTTTTTGGTAAACAAAGATTGATTTCTTCTCTTTCCTATTTCAAATTATCAATTATTCATTTTAATAATTTTCATCCTTATTTACATTTTTAGGTCCAGGGGGGTAGGGGTGGTGGGAGGGGAAGGGGAAAGGAAAGAAGGGAAAGGAAAAATTATGAGAAAGAAAAAAAAAATGGAAACAAAGTCTATGTAAATAGGGAAGGGTGGTGGGGGTGAAGGGCACATAGGTAATGGGGGAAAAATAAGAACTAAGATACATCATGTTCAGGTACAAACACCCAATGATAAGTGTAAATGTACTGTATACCTAAAATGTACCAATTAATATATAAATTTTAAAAAAAGATTGATTTCTTCACTTTAAATGCATGGCCTCAGATTGAATAAAGCCATGTCTGTCTGATTCTATTTCAAAAGGCAGTCAGGCCTTGGAGTTCCCCAGAGCTCAGAGAGCATGCAGTGCTTCCTCCTTGGACTCTTTCAGAGCAGTGGAGAACATCAGAGGGCCAAGAGAGGCCCAATGAGAGGAGACAGGCATCATCTCTGTTGATGCGTAACCTGCTCCTTCTAAGGAGAGGGGCCTTTAGAAAGCAGCCAATGTAAATCATTAAAGTTTTGGAATCTGAACTCAGTGGTGTTTTAGGGAGCTTACTTGGATAGCAACATAAAGGATGCATTACTGGAACCAAAATAGATGCAAGTTGGAATGATTTGGGTGTGATATTTTGTACACTCTTTAATGTGTTTTCTTCCCTTTTAAAATTTTTTTTACCATTGTTCTTTCTTTACTTTTGCAAACTATCCCTCCTCTTTCTTCTTTTTCTTTGGCCTCTGCTTTTATCCACCAAAAAGCATCGCCTTATTTCATGGAGAGTTAAAGCCACGCAGCCCAGAGGTGGATACGCATCCCTGGGCTAATGTCTCCTGTCTTAAGCAGTCCCTGAGAAATTCATTCAAGCCAGGAGCTGTGGCCTTGGTGGTAGGTAGAAATCTTAATTCCAGATATGAAAATTGAAAGTATGTGTGAAAGTATGACCCTTTCTTTTCTTTTCCTTGCCTTTCCCTTTATTTTTTGGGGTATTTTTACCTTTAATGGCAATTTAAAACTTTTTCATTGGAAATTATGGCAAATCGCTTCATGAATATTCTTAAGTAAAATAAAGTATAAAGTTCCTGCTTGATTTTCATACAAACTTCAAAACAATAAAACTTAAACGGACAATGAAATAATTTCAAAATGTCCAGATGGTCTTGAAGATAATAAGCACATAGCCAGAGCCATATTACGGTTACTCTGTGTCTGGCTGACATCAATGAGTTTTCATTTTCTATCTTCTGAAAGTGATTATTTTTCCCAATGGGTTTATCTTTATCCTTATTCAAAGTGGAAAGCACATACTCATTGATCTGCACACCTGGCTCAACATTTGCAAGTGGAATTAGCATCAATATCTCACGGACTCCCATAGGACTGGGTCTGCATCGAGTTGGTGTTTCAGTCTCAGGGCTCCCTACAACAGTGATTAGGAGAAACACAGAAGACATACTGTTTCTCTTCCCTTTTAGCGATAATCCCCACTGTTTTCTCTGAAATGGAACAGGAGCAATAATGTCCACTTGGAAACAATTGTTCTAAACAGTCAAGATGGAATATGTAACACAAAGTTGGAAAGGGTATCGTCTTTGCAGTCAGAGTGAAGTAGGTTTCTGTATTTTTTCTTCATCAATTTTCTATATAACTTGAAAATGTTAACTTTTTGCTCTTCAATACCATCATCTACACCATGAGGCTAGTGATACTGTTTTTGCCAGGCTGTTTTAAGTTCCATTAATAGTACATAAAAAAACATTTCTGTTAATGAGCTTTTGGTTGTAAGGACCAGACATCTGACACATTTGTCTTAATGGAAGGGGAAGGGTTTATTTTTGCTGGCTGGCCCAAGGCAGGAACTGTTTATTTCATGGAGGTTAGGAAGCAGAGTGGAAGGAAAAAGAGTCAGAAAGAAAATGGCCAGAGGCCAGCTATACACCCCAAGGTCAGGCCTCCATCACCTCACACAGACACACCCAGAAGTGTATTTTACTAATTCCCTAGGAAGCTCCCAGGTCAAGTAAATTGAAAAGCTCAACCATCACAACACACAAAAAGAATTGTACGATTTGACATATGGGAGAGGAACTGAAGATGGAAGGAAGGAGGAAATGCAATTTGAAAGGGGGGGATTGTGAAGTGCTATGTACATGCACCAAGTTGCATGAGAAATGTGATCAGCAGGTACTACAAACATGTAATATATGTGGGTCCAAGAGATGCAGGGAGGGAAAGGGAGGGGAGGGGAGAGAAGGAGGTAAAAAAAGAATCAAGAAATGTTATGTACATGTACTAACTCCCCATGATGCATGTAATCATTATGTACTGCAAACATATACCAATAAAAAAGCTTAAAAAAGAGTTTTGTATGCCCCCTTGCAAAAGTATGCAGTTTGCTAAATATGCTGAAATGACTTGGGACCCCTTTTTTCTGGAAGGAAGGTGAATGTTTGTAAAATTTGGTAAAGAAGCATTTGGTTCTGGGATGAGAGAAAATTTTGCCAGATCTAGCAGTAAAAAATACAAAACTCTTAGTTATATTAGAATTTCAGAAAGGCAATTTCAGAAAAGCAATACTAAAAGAATTTAGTATTAATTATATTCTGAGCTACATTTGGGATGTATTTATGCTAAAAGACTACCCATTGTTTAACTGAAATCCAATCTAGCTGGGTGTTCTGTATTTCTATGGCAAACCTAATGGAAGATTATATTTTATTTTTTCCCATTAAGTTTATTGGTACATTTTAGGTATGAAATACAGTTACATTCATCATTGGGATCTTGTATCATTACATGAGTATCTTTGTTCTTATTTTTTCCCCTTCCCCTGCCCTCCCTTCACCCCCTCTACCCTTCCCTATTTGCAAAGACTTTGCTTCCATTTTTTTCCTTTTCTCATATTTTTCCTTTTCCCTTCTTTCCCTTCCCCTACCCCTCCCACTTCCCCTGCTCCTTTAGACCTTTTCATCCTATTACACAATATCAATTATACATTTTTAAAATTACAACATCAAGATCTAGGAGACATTACCACAGATTTTACAGAATTTAAAAGGATATAGAAAGCATATTACAAAAATCTGTTTTGAAATAAATTTGACAACTTCTAAGAAGTAACTTGGAAGATAAATTAATGAAACTAACTCTGAAGGAAATATAAAATTTGAACAGCACCTATTAAAGAAAGTATATTCCTAGCTTGAAAAACCTACCTATACGACAACAGCAGGCTCATATACATTTTAACTGTTAAATTATATCAAACAATTAAAGCAGAAAAAAGAAGGAACACTTCTCCCCCCCATTTTAGGAAATCAACATTGTGCTAATCCTAAAACTGGATAAAGATAATAGAAAAAAAAGGTATGAACCCAGATAGAAATTTGTTTAACAAAACAAACTATTAGAAGTCAAATCTGGCAGGATGTAGAAAGTGGTTTTGTTATAGGGATGGCAATCTTGGTTCAGCATTGGAAGATCCACCCCCAAAAGTCATCATTTAAACAGAAGAAAGGGAAAAGCCATATGATCCTGTCACTAGTTGGAGAAAAGTATTGGACTAAATTCCACAGCTGTTCATGGTAAAAGCTATCAGGAGACTAGAAGTAGAACCAAACCTTCTCAACAGATTAAAGACATGTACTCCATACTTCCAGCAAAAACGCCATATATGAATGGAGAAGATACAATGCTTTCTCTCTAAGGTGGGGAATAAGGGCAGATATGCCTACTCTTCATCTGTCCACTAAACTTTGAAACACAGGCCTAAATCAAAATAGTCTGGCAATACAATCACACAACTAGGATAGGATTGGCAAGGTAGAAGTAAAATCTTCTTATGTAGATGAAATGGTCATCTACAGAGAAAATAGTAAGAAATCTCTAGGAGCCCCTAGTACTTGCATGTGAATTTAGCAGGATTAAAAAACACAAGGTATATATAAAATTCAGGTCTATGTGTACTTGCTATAAATGAAGAATTGGATATTGAAATTTAAAAGTTATGTAGGAGTACAAAGGACCTAGAAAAAAAAAAAGAAAAAGAAAAAAAAAACAGTGTTGGAAGACATTTAGTACCTGATTTTAAGACTTCCTCTAAAGCTACAGTAATCAAGGCAGTGTTGGTGTAAGGAAAGACATATAGATCATTGGAATAAAACAGAGAATCTAGAAATAGAACCACACATATATGGTCCACTCAGTTTTGAAAGATTATTTAACATTAACATTGTATAGATTATAAACTCAATTCAAGAGCTGAGGAAAAGATAGTGTTTTCAGCAAATGGCACTGAAACACTTGGTATCCATAAATAAAAAATTAACCTCAACCCTTTATTTCCATACATAAAAATAACTTGAAAGGATCTATGAACCTACATATGAAAGATTAAAACTATAAAACTTTAAGAAGAAATTATAATGGAAAATGTTTATGAATTTAGGGTAGGCAAGAACTTCCTAGGATATAAAAAACATGATGTATAAAAGAAAAAATTGATAAATGAGATTCCATCAAAATTTAGAACTTTAAATGACCTCATTAAAATGAAAAGTAGTCCTTAAGCAGACCATATTTATAATGCGTATAACCTATGACCAGAATATATAAAGAACTTTTACAGTCCATTAATAGACAACCCAATTAAAAAGTAGACACAATAAGGTAATAAATAGCCAGTACAGCACAAGGAAAGGTGTGTAACACTGGAATCAGAAAAATACTAATCAGTACAACAACAAGATTGAATTATACACTCAGGGAGATGAAGTTAAAAGTTTTAAAAGAACAAATGTCAACTTAGGTGTGAACCAGTTAGAACTTTATAATACTGCTAATGTGAATATAAAATGGTAAAGCTACTTTGGAAAACAATATAGAGATTTCTTGTATTACTATTAAGAACCAACAGTCCTGTTCTTAAGTTCTTACTTGAGAGGAATGAAAACATATGTTCAAATAGATTTGTACATACAAGTTCAGTATCCCTTACCTGAAATTCTTGGGACCAGAGTGTTTCGGATTTTGGTTTGAAATCCACTTGATCTGTGAAGAGGACAGATACTCCTCCTTTTTTTTCAGGTTTGTGACAGTGGGGTATTGAGGTCCCCCCACTGCTATTGTATTAGTGCATATATGGCTTTTCATGTCCCTTAGTATTTGTTTTATATATTTGGATGCATTAGTGTTTGGTGCAAAGATATTTATGATTGTCATCTCTTCCTGCTAGATTGTTCTCTTTGCAAGGATGTAGTGTCTTTCTTTGTCTCTCTTAATCAGTATTGGTTTGAAATCTACTTGATCTGCAAAGAGGATAGCTACTCCTGCTTTTTTTCGGGTTCCCATCGCACGGAGTATTGTTTTCCACCCTTTTACTTTCAGTCTATGAGTTTACTTTTGAATTAAATTTGTTTCTAGTACTCAGCATATTGTTGCATCTTGCTTCTTGACCCATTCTGTCAGTCTATTTCTTTTGATTGGTGAATTGAGACCATTAATATTGATGGTTATGTCTGATACATACTGAGTTATCATTGTCATGACTTTTTCTTTTTTGTTGGATTCTCCCCCTTTCCATTTAATTTCTTGTCATGACCAATGGATTCATTCTGCTGGGCTTCCTGGGGTTGTGATCCTCATTGTCTTTCCTAGGATATTGTGTAAAATTTTTTGCAGTGTTGGTTTGGTATTCATGAAGTTCCTATGGTGCTCTTTGTCATGAAAGTATCTTATTTCTCCATCAATTTTGAAAGATAGTTTTGCAGGGTACATCAATCTGGGTTTGAGGCTGTTTTCTTTTGGGGCTTGGAATACATCACTCCAAGGTCTTCTTGCCTTGAGGTTTTGTGTTGCGAAGTCTGCTGTGATTCTGATGGGCTTTCCTTTGTATGTGATTTGTTTCTTTTCTCTAACTGCTTGTAGAACTTTGTTCTGTTGGCTTTCCGGAATCTTAACAATTATATGCCTATGTGTAGATTGTTTTTGATCAAGGCTATTTGGAGTCCTATATGCCTGACTTATCTGTATGTCAAGTTCTTTTCCCTTGCTTGGGAAGTTTTCTGCCATCACTTCTGTGAAAAGTTTTTGCATGTCATGTGCACTCTCTCCTGTTTCTTCATTGACTCCAACCGATCTTATATTATCCTTTTTTGTATTGTCTAGCAGCTGCTGGATTGATTACTTGTGGTCCCTTACAATTTTGAAGCAATTTTTCTTTTCTTGGTCACTAATTGCAATCTCATCTTCTATATCTGAAATTCTGTCCTCACTTTGACTCATTTAGGTGTGCAGACTTTCAGTGGAGTTTTTAATCTCTTGGAAATCTGTTTGTATCTGTTTTATGGATTCCATTTGTTTCCTATGTTGGGATTCCATCATGTTCCTCAGTTCCTGTATTTTTTTATGTGTCCACTGTAGATTTATTCATCATGCCTTGCACTATGGGCACAATCTCTGCTGTTATCTGAGAAATTATTTCTGATTTCATTTTCTCCAGATCCTCTTTCGTTGCTAGTTCAGGGAGTCCAGGTGGTTGAGTATCAAACTGTTCCATCTCTTTTCCCTTTGGGGTTGCTGTAGGTGATCAGGAAGTCTGGTTTTGAGACTTGTTTACGTGTCTTCTCATTTCAATGGGGAGGTGCTGCTGGTGCCCACGCGGTTTACCTCCTCTGTGCTGGCAGGGGTGATATGGCAACCTGGAAGCCTCCTCTTGTGTGTTGGGAGTGGCTCACCTCTTGTGTGCTGGTGGGGGTGGTATGGTGGCCCAGAAGCATCCTCTTGTGTGCTGGGAGTGGCTCACCTCCTCTGTGTTGGCACGGGTCTGAAACTTACTTTTAAACTGATGCATAAAAACATAAAAACTGTGAATATTTATGGGATACAATGTGATGTTTCAATATATATATCCATTGTGCAATGTTTAAGTCAGGTTAACCATATTCATCTCCTCCAACAGTGATCACATCTTTATGGTTAAAACCCTCAAAATCCTTTCTTCTAATTTTTTGGAATATATACTATGCCACCAAGAACCTTCTCTTGGTCTCTACTAACAAGATTGGGAAAGTTCCTGTTCTAAAATTTGCAGCAATGTTACTGATTACTTTGTGTTGAAGTCAATATTCTATTACTACTTTAAGGCAGGTTGTGACTAACACTCTGGATAGGCAAGGACAAAAGTTATCTAGGGGAAAATCTGGATACTGATGACTTCGAACCAAAAAATGTTACCCTCCTACTGTGTAGAAGTTTTTGGAATATCTTTATCCATTTCTTTTGCTTATAATTTTATATAAACCCAAGAGATATTGATGATATCTAATATGTCTAATCAACGCAATAGTATATATCTAATCTAAGAGATTTCTCTAGACAAAAATAATTTAAAAACTTAAAGTGGCTTGAGAGCAAGCATTATTTCCCTCCAACTGGTACCATTAGTTTTGAAATGGTATATGGAAATACTGCTATGAGAAGTATAGCATTTTAGAAATGTAGATGAGGTATATTTATTTTTACCCTATAGCATTGCTCCTGCTACTGTTTGCTGTGCTCAGGGGATTTATTCTCCATTCAACCCATTTCCCTGAGCACTCCTACTGGAGGTGAGGCTCTGTGTTGAGCAAACTGATGCAGAAGCCAGGAAGAGAGAAGTGCACCCACCAGGTGGAGTTCTTCCCCTGGAGCAAGGTCACAGACTTTTCCTGTAGAAGGCCAGAGGATTTTTTAGGCACTCTGCACTCTGTGATCTTCTCTGCTGCTTCTCACCTCTGTGGTCATACATTGTACCATAAGGGCAAGCATGAGGAGCACTTATATGTTACCAAGAGCTTTATTCAAGGTCATTGGAATTTGAACTCATTATTTTCACTTTCCAAAAATATTATTCTTTTTTGAATTTTTTGATTCATTGAAAATCAAAATCCATTCTTAGCTCTCTTGGCTTATGAAACCAGGTGGTTGGCAAGATTTTGCCCATAGTCCATTGTTTACCGACTCCCGGTCTAAGAGGACAAGAGAAGCAAGAAAACAGGCCAAGAGGTAAATGATTAAATGCAGACAGGGGCTTAAACCAGAGTGGGAAGGCTCTATGGACACAAAGCAAGCTGAAACTTCAGAGGTAAGAAGTGTCTGGTATGCACATCACTGGGACAGAGCTCACAGCAGAGGAAACAGCTTAAGCCCAGAGCCTAGGCCCAGAAGGATGCAAGAGAAGAAGACCAGTGTTACTGGAAAAGACTGTTGCAAAGAAGAAAATGAGGCTGAAACAGGGAAGGGAAAGGTGTACAGAGATCAAGGCTGGTGAAGGAAGAGAAGCAAACATAATCTGTCTTCCTTTGTTAGGTAAGTCATCATGTTGACTTAAGCTGTGCAATTTAATTAATTTCTCTTTATAAATACCCACTTTCCCTAGAGTTACTAATAAAAGAAACATATGACTCTGTGTGTGTGTGTGTGTGTGTGTGTGTGTTTGTGTAGGAAGGAAATAATTTCTTTTTTGTGTGTGTATTAAATTCTTTTATTGATACATTGTAGGTATACAACACAATTACATTTCTCATTGGGAATTGTACTTTTATATAATGCATCTTGGTTCTTATTTTTTCCCCATTCCTAGCCCTCCCTTCACGCCCTCCACCCTTCCCTATTTACAAAGGCTTTATTTCTTTTTTTTCCATTTCTCATCATTTTTTCCTTTCCCTTCTTTCCTTTCCCCTGCCCCTCCCACTTCCTTCCCCTTTGCCCCTTTTCTTCCTATTTCACATTACCTATTATACATTTAGTCCTTATTTACACTTTCAGTTTCTCACACCAGAGAAACTATTCAGTATTTACACATGTGTGTCCTATCTAAGGAAATAATTTCTACTGGGGATCAGGTGGGTGCTTTTCAGAGCTGTTGTAGATGGCACTGTAGAAAATGATTGAGACCCAGAAGAACTAAAGAGCTTTTATAGTTTATTCAGCTGCAAACGTGAGTTGATCTAATTCAGAATGCCTATGATATTTCTTCAGTTGACAAGAGAAGTGAAAAAGAAGTAATTAGGTACAAAAGAACTAATATCTTCCATTGTTCACGAGAAAAATGTAAGAACAAAGTGATAGATTTGATGTAAAAATGGAATAAGAATGGTGAGATAATTTTGTCTTTTCTAAAATTTAGTTTTTATTAATAATTTTTAAAAAATCTGAGATATGTAAAGAAAATATCTTGAACATTTTTAATTTATACATTATTCTTTTAGAAAATTATGGTGTGTGTTTATTTCCATGGGCATGTCCTTAAAAACCCCAAAGCCTCAATTAAAAAAGAAAAAAAAAGTATACTTTACTTTGTTCTGATTGTTTTTACACAATCTATTTATTAACAGATTTCCAACATTAATCTTGACTCAGATTTCAGTAAAGAAATTGGTGTTTTTAAAATTGTTTTAATTTTTAAAAAATAACTTTATTATCAAACACACACACATACAAAAAACTAAAACCATTCAAAGAAGAACAATTCAAGGGGGGAAAAGACTACAATAATATTCAAATACAGCAGAACTCAACCAAAACAAAACTGAAAAGCACGTAAACATTTTTCCATATAACTTAAAAAAGCACCTCAAGCACCAACAACACACTAGAGGATGTGATTTGTTTCAGAAAGATCCCCAAAACCAACATTGAACAAATAATGATCTGGAAAAAAACTCTAGTTGGTTAGCAGACTCCACATAAGCCAAACTTCTCCATAATTTAATTTTGATACAGTCATATGACACGTGATAGAAACATAATCTGAGAAATATGTTGTTAGGCCATTTCATCCATGGGTATCCTTAATTACACTTTCAGTTTCTCCCACCAGAGGAACTATTCAGTATTTACAAATGTGTGTCCTATTTATTTCACTTAAGAGTTTCACCTCAATGTGCATCCATTTAGCTCTAAATGTCTCTAATTTCTCATTTTTTATGGCTGAATAGTACTCCATTTTATAAAAAACCCCACATTTTCTTTATCCAGTCTCCAGTTGATGGACATTTGGGCTGCTTCCAAGTTTTAGCTATTACAAATTGTGATGCTATGAATATGGGTGCACATATATCACTGTGGTATGATTCTTTTAATTCTTTGGGGAAGACACCCAGCAGGGGAATAGCAGAGTCAAATGGGATTTCCAGTCCTAGTTCTTTGAGGTATCTCCATACTGATTTCCACAGTGGTTGCACCAGTCTACACTCCCACCAGCAGTGGAGCAGGGTTCCTCTTTCCCCACAGCTCCGACAGCATTTGTTATTGGTTGATTTCATGATAGCAGCCATTCTTTCTGGAGTGAGGTGGAATCTCAGCATTGTTTTCATTTGCATCTCTCGAATGACCAGTGATGTTGAACATTTTTTCATATGTTTATCTGCTATTTGTACTTCTTTGAGAAATTTCTGTTCATTTCAGATGCCCATTTTTGGATTGGTTCTTTAAATTGGGATGTCTGATCTTTTTAAGTTCTTTATAGATTCGAGATAGTAGACCTTTGCCTGAGGAAGAGCAGGTGAAGATTTTTTCCCACATTGTGGGTTGTCTCTTCACACTGCTGATGGTTTCTCTTGCTGTTTAGAAGCTTTTTAATATAAAGAGATCCCACTTGTTGATTGTTTGTGCTAGTTCATGGGCAACTGAGGTTTTGTTCATAAAATCTTTCCTACACCAATGTCTTCAAGAGTCCTATCCAACCTCTGTTCCAGCTGGTTCAACGTTTCTATTATAATATTTAGATCTTTAATCCATTTCAATTTTAGTTTAGTGCATGATGATACGTACAGGTCTAATTTTAATCTTTGGCAAGTTGAAGCCTAATTTTCCCAGCACCATTTATTAAAGAGGCTATCTTTCCTCCAGTGAGGGTGTTTGGCTACTTTATCAAAGATGAGATGGCTGAGTGGGTCTGGAGTTGTTTCTACATCTTCTAATCTGTTCACTGGTCCTCAGGTCTGTTTCTTTGCCAGTACCATGCTGTTTTTATCACAGTAGCTTTGTAGTATAGTTGCAGGTTGGGGATTGTGATATCCCCTGCTATGTCTCAGTTGTCTAGAATTGCTTTTGCTATTCAAGGTCTCTTCTTGTTCCAAATGACTTTTTGGATTGTATTCTCAAGGTCCATGAAGTATGCTGCTGGGATTTCAATTGGGATTGCATTGAATCTATACAGCAGTTTTGGAATTATGGCCATTTTCACTATATTAATCCTTCCTACCCAGCAGCAGGGGATGTCTTTCCATTTTCTGATATCATCTTCAATTTCTCTTTTCAGAGTGCTATAATTTTCAGAGAAGAAGTCTTTGATTTCTTTTGTTATGTTGATTCCTAGGTATTTCAGGTTTTTGGGTGGTATTATGAAAGGAATTGTTTGCCCTATTTCTCTCTCAGTGAGTCTGTTGTTGTTATACATGAAAGCTATTGATTTTTGTGTGTTGACCTTGTATCCAGGTACTCTCCTGGATTTGGTTCTTAAGTCTAGCAGACTTTTGGTGGAGTTCTTGGGGTCTTCCACATAGAGTATCATGTCATGTGCAAATAATGACAATTTGACTTCTTCATTTCCTATCTTTATTCCTTTTATTTCTTTCTCTTCTCTAATTGGCATGGCTAATGTTTCCAAAACTATATTGAACAAGAGTGGTGATAGTGGGTATCCTTGTCCTGTTCCTGATTTTAGTGTGAAGGATTTCAGTTTTTGACCATTTAGTATGATACTGGATGTTGCTTTTTCATAGATGGCTTTTATCAAATTGAGGTAGAGACCATCTATTCCAATTTTTGTAGGGTCTTTATCACAAATGCTTGTTGGATTTTGTTAAATGCTTTTTCTGCATCTATGGAGGTAATCATATGCTTTTTGTCCTTGGCTCTATGGATATAGTGTATTACACTGATTAATTTGCATATGTTGAACCATCCCTACATCCCTGGGATGAATCCCACTTGATCAGGGTATATGATCTTCTTGATGATCTTCTGCATTCTGTTTGCCAGTATCTTATTAAGGATTTTTGCATCTATGTTCATTAGTGAGATTGGCCTATAGTTCTCTTTTTTGGTTGGGTCTTTCTCTGCTTTGGGGATCAAGGTGATGGTCACTTCCAGAAATGAATTTGGGAGTATTGCTTCCCTTCCAATTTCATTGAAGAGTTTAAACAGAAGTGGCAGTAGTTCCTCTCTAAATGTCTTGTAGAATTCAGCATCGAAGCCATCAGGATCCGGGCTTTTCTTAGTTGGTAAGTTTTTAATTATGTTTTCAATTTCATTGATGGATAGTGGGTTGTTTAGAATTTTTAGGTCTTCTTTGGTCAACTTTGGTAATTCATACTTATCTAGAAATCTGACCATTTCTTCTGTGTTTTCCATCTTATTGGCATATAGGTTCTCAAAGTAGGTATTAATGATCCTCTGGATTTTTGCTGGGTCTGTGGTAATTTCATCCTCTTCATTCCTAATTGCACTGATTTGGGCCCTTTCTTTCCTTTTTTGATAAGGTTGACTAAGGGTTTGTCAATTTGGTTTATTCTTTTGAAGAATCAGCTCTTGGCTTCATTAATTTTTTTGTGTCATTCTGTTAGTCTCCATTAGATTGATTTCTGCTCTGATCTTTATAATTTCCTCCTCTGTATGAGTTTTGGGTTTGTCCTGCTCTTTTTCTAGAAGCTTGAAGTTTAGCATCAGGTTATTTAATTGGGCTCACTCTGTTTTCCTAATGTGTGTATTCACTGCCAGGAATTTCCCCCATAAGACTGCTTTCATTGTGTCCCATAGACTCCGATATGTTGTATTGTCATTGTCATTTAATTGAAGGAACTGTCTGATTTCTTCTTTAAATTCCTCTGTGACCCATTGAGTATTCAGAAGTGTGTTGTTCAATTTCCATGTGTTTATGAAATTTTTATTGTTTCTTTTGCCATGAATCTCCAATTTCATCATACTATGGTCTGATAATATACAGAGGATAACATCAATTCATTTGCACTTACTTAAACATATTCTGTGAGCAAGTACGTGGTCTATTTTGGAGAACGACCCATGTGCACCTGAAAAGAATGTATATTCTGATTTTGTCAGGTGAACACTCTGTAAACATCTGTTAAGTTCATTTGTTCAAGAGTTTGATTGAGTTCTAGTATTTCTTTACTTATTTTTTGTCTAGATGATCTATCTATTCGTGACAGTGGGGTATTGTTCCCCACTACTATTGTATTACTGCATATATGTCTTTTAAAAAAAATTCTTTTATTGGTATATTTTAGGTATACAACACAATTACATTTCTGATTGGAAATTGTACCTTTACATAGCATCTTGGTTCTTATTTTTTCCCCATTCTTAGCCCTCCCTTCACCCCCACCCATCCTTCCCTATTTACAAAGACTTTATTTCCATTTTTTCCATTTCTCATCATTTTTCCTTTCCCTTCTTTCCTTTCCCCTGCCCTTCCCAGTACCCCTACCCCTTTGGACCTTTTCTTCCTATTTTTCATTATCGATTATTCATTCTAATCATTGGTACATTTCAGGTATACAATATAATGACATTCATCATTGGAAATTTGCACCTTTACATAATCTTTCTTGGTTCTTATTTTTCACCCTTGCCCAGCCCTCCCTTCAACCCCTCCAGCCCTCCCTATTTACAAAGATTTTGCTCCTATTTTTCCATTTTCTCATATTAATCCCATTCCCTTCTATCCTTTCCCCTAGCCCTCCCACTTCCTTCCCCTTTGCCTCTTTTCTTCCTATTTCACATTACCTATTATACATTTTAGTCCTTATTTACACTTTCAGTTTCTCAAACCAGAGAAGCTATTCAGCATTTATACATGTGTGTCCTATTTATTTCACTTAAGAGTATTGCCTCAATGTGCATCCACTTAGCTATAAATGTCTCTAATTTCTCATTTTTTATGGCTGAATAGTACTCCATTTTATAAAACCCCCCCACATTTTCTTGATCCAGTCTCCAGTTGATGGGCATTTGGGCTGTTTCCAAGTTTTAGCTATCACAAACTGTGCTGCTAGGAACATGGGTGCACATATATCACTGTGGTATGATTCTTTTAATTCTTTGAGGAAGGTCCCCAGCAGGGGAATAGCGGAGTCAAATGGGGCTTCCAGTCCTAATTCTTTGAGGTATCTCCATAGTGATTTCCACAGTGCTTGCACCAGTCTACACTCCCACCAGCAGTGGAGCAGGGTTCCTCTTTCCCCACAGCTCCGACAGCATTATTTATTGGTTGATTTCATGATAGCAGCCATTCTTTCTGGAGTGAAGTGGAATCTCAGCATTGTTTTCATTTGCATCTCTCGAATGACCAGTGATGTTGAACATTTTTTCATGTTTTTATGTGCTATTTCTACTTCTTTGTTTGAGAAATGTCTGTTCATTTCAGATGTCCATTTTTGGATTGGTTCTTTAAATTTGGGATGTCTGATCTTTTAAAGTTCTTTATAGATTAGAGATAGTAGACCTTTGTCTGAGGAAGAGCAGGTGAAGATTTTTTCCCACATTGTAGATTGTCTCTTCACACTGCTGGTGGTTTCTCTTGCTGTGCAGAAGCTTTTTAATAAGAAGAGATCCCATTTGTTGATTGTTTGTGCTAGTTCACAGGCAACTGAGGTTTTGTTCATAAAATCTTTTCCTACACTGATGTCTTCAAGGGTTCTACCTAACCTCTGTTCCAACTGTTTCAGATTTTCTATTTTAATAGTTAGATCTTTAATCCATTTTGATTTTAGTTTAGTGCATGGTGAGAGATATAGGTCTAGTTTTAATCTTTGGCAAGTTGAAGCCCAATTTTTCTAGCACCGTTTATTAAAGAGGCTATCTTTCCTCCAGTGAGGGTGTTTGGCTACTTTATTGAAGATGAGATGGCTGAATGTGTCTGGCATTGTTTCTGCATCTTCTAATCTATTTCACTGGTAGGAAGGATTAATATAGTGAAAATGGCCATACTTCCAAAACTGCTATATAGATTTAATGCAATTCCAATTGAGATCCCAGCAGCATACTTCATGGATCTTGAGAAAATAATCCAAAAATTCATTTGGAAGAAGAAGAGACCCAGAATATCAAAAGCAATTCTAGGTAACAGAGACATGGCAGGGGGTATCACAATCCCCAACCTGCAACTATACTACAAAGCTACTGTGATAAGTACACCATGGTACTGGCAAAGAAACAGACCTGAGGACCAGTGGAACAAATTAGAAGATGTAGTGCATATATGTCTTTTCATGTCCATTAGTATTTGTTTTATATAGTTGGACGCACTTGTTTTTGGTGCATAGATATTTATGATTGTCATGTCTTCCAGTTGGATTTTTCCCTTTACAATGAGTTAGTGTCCTTCTTTGTTTCTCTTAATCAGTGTTGGTTTCTCCATCTGCCAAGAAGATAGCTACTTCTGCTTTTTTTCGGGTTCCTGTTGCATGGAGTATTGTTTTCCACCCTTTAACTTTCAGTCTATGAGTTTCATTTTGAATTAAGTGTGTTTCTTTTATGTAGCATATTGTTGGGTTTTGCTTCTTGACCCATTCTCCCAGTCTATTTCTTTTGATTGGAGAATTGAGACCATTAACTTTAATGGTTATAAGTGGTACATGTTGATTTATTATTGTCGTGACTCTTTCTTTTTGTTGGATTCTCCTCCTTTACATTTAATTTCTTGTCCTGCCTGATGGTTTCATTCTGCTGTGCTTCCTCGGGTTGTGATCCTCAATGTCTGTTCCTAGGATATTGCCTGAAATTTTTTGGAATGCTGCTTTGGTATTCATGAAGTTCCTAAGTTGCTCTTTGTCATGAAAATATCTCATTTCTCCATCAATTTTGAAAGACAGTTTTGCAATGTACATCCAATCTGTGTTGGAGGCTGTTTTCTTTTATGGCTAGGAATACATTACTCCAAGCTCTTCTTGCCTTGAGGGTTTGCATTGAGAAGTCTGCTGTGATTCTTATGGGCTTTGCTTTGTATGTGATTTGTTTCTTTTCTCTAAGTGCTTGTAGAACTTTACTCTTCTGTTGGTTTCCTTAACAATTATATGCCTATGTGTAGATTTTTTTTGATCAAGGCTATTTGGAGTCCTATATGCCTCACTTATCTGTATATCAAGTTCTTTTCCCCTGCTTGGGAAGTTTTCTGCCATTACTTTTGTAATCAGTTTTTTTATGTCATCTGCACTCTCTCCTGTTTCCTTGTTGACTCCCATCAGTCTTAAGTTATTCTTCTTTGCATCATCTAGCAGTTACTGGATTGATTTCTTGTGGTTCCTTACAATTTTGAAGAATTTTCCTTTTTCCTGTTCACTAATTGCAATTTTATCTTCTATATCTGAAATTCTGTCCTCACATTGGTTCATTCTGCTGTGTAGACTTTCAATGGAGTTTTTGATCTCCTGGATATCTGTTTTCATCTGCTTTATGGATTCTATTTGTTTCCTATGTTGGGATTCCTTCATGCTCCTCAGCTCCTCTCTAGATTTATTAATCATGTCTTGCACTACTAGTAAAATATCTCCTGTTATCTGAGAAATTATTTCTGATTTCATTTTTCCAGATCCTCTTTTGTTGCCATTTCAGGGAGTCCAGGTGGTTGAGTTTCAGAGTGTTTCATGTCCTTTCTCTTTCATGCATCTGTAGGTGATCTGGAAGTTTGTTTTTGAGACTTGTTTATGTTTCTTCTCATTTTGACAGGGGGAGGTTGTTGTCAGCACCCATGCAGCTCACTTCCTTTGAGCTGGCAGTGGTGCAATGGTGGCCTGGAAGCCCCTACCTCTGAGCTGGGAGCTGTGGAACAGCAGCCCAGATGCTGCTACCTCTCGGCTGGGAGTGGTGGAGTGGCAGCCCAGGAGCCCCTTCTCCTGGGCTGGGAGTGGTGGAACCTCCAGCACAATTAAAGAGGCTATCTTTCCTCCAGTGAGGGTGTTTGGCTCCTTTGTCAAAGATGAAGTGGCTGAGTGTATCTAGAGTTCTTTTGGCATCTTCTAATCTGTTCTACTGGTCCTCATTTTTGTTTCTTTGCCAGTACCATGCTGTTTTTATCACAGTAGCTTTGTAGTTTAGTTTCAAATTGGGGGTTGTGATACCCCCTGCCATGTCTCTGTTGCCTAGAATTGCTTTTGCTATTCAAGGTCTCTTCTTGTTCCAAATGAATTTTTGAATTGTTTTCTCAAGGTCCATGAAGTATGCTGCTGGTATTCCAATTGGAATTGCGTTGAATCTGTATAGCAATTTTGAAAGTATGCCCATTTTCACTATGTTGATTCTTCCTTCCTAGGAGCAAGGGATGTCTTTCCATTTTCTGATGTCATCAATCTCTCTTTTCAGTGTGCTATAGTTTTCAGAGAAGAGGTCTTTGATTTCTTTTGTTAGGTTGATTCCTAGGTATTTCAGTTTTTTGGATCCTATTGTGAAAGGAATTGTTTGTCCTATTTTTCTCTCAGTGAGTCTGCTTTTTGTGTAGGGAAAAGCTATTGATTTTTGTCTGTTGACTTTGTATCCAACTACTTTACCAGATTTGGTAATTAAGACTAGAAGACTTTTGGTGGAGTTCTTAGGGTCCTTTATATAGAGTATCATATCATCTTCAAATGATGACAATTTGACTTCTTTGTTTCCTATCTTTATTCCTTTCATATCTTTCTCTTGTCTAATTGCCCTGGCTAATGTTTCCAAAACTATATTGAACAGGAGTGGTGGTTGTGCACATCCTTGTCTTGTTTCTTATTTTAGTGTGAAGGATTTATTTTTGATGATTTAGTCTGATATTGTCTGTTGTTTTTTATAGATGACTTTTATCAGATTGAGGTAGAGACTGTCCATTCCAATTTTTTTGTAGCGTTTTTATCACAAATGCGTGTTGGATTTTCTCAAGGGTGTTTAATACATCTATTGAGATGATCATATGGTTTTTATCCTTGGATCTATTGATATAGTGTATTACATTTATTAATTTGGATATGTTGAACCATTTCTTCATACCTGGGATGAGTCCCACTCGGTCAGGGTGTATGATCTTCTTGATGATCTTCTGCATTCTATTTGCCAGTATCTTATTAAGGACTTTTGCATCTGTGTTCATTAGTGAGATTGGCCTATAGTTCTGTTTTTCAGTTGGGTTTTTCTCTGTTTGGGGGATCAAGTTGATTTTTGCTTTCAGGAATTAATTCAGGAGTATTGCTTCCCTTTCAATTTCATTGAAGAGCTTAAACAGTAGTGGCAGTAGTTCCTCTCTAAATATCTTGTAGAATTCAGTAGTGAAGCCATGAAGTCCCAGGCTTTTCTTAGTTGGTATGTTTTTTAATTATATTTTAAATTTTATTGAATGATATTGGGTTGTTTAGAATGTTTAGATCTTCTTTGTTCAACTTTGGTAATTCATATGTATCTAGGAATCTGTCCATTTCTTCTGTGTTTTCCACCTTGTTGGCATATAGCTTCTCAAAGTAGGTGTTGATGATCCTCTGGTTTTCTGCTGGGTCTGTTGTAATTTCACCCTTTTTATTCCTAATTGCATGGATTTGGGTTCTTTTTTTTCTTTTTCTGATAAGGTTGGCTAAGGGTTTGTTAATTTTGTTTATTCTTTCAAAGAACCAACTCTTTGTTTCATTGATTTTTTGTTTTGTTCTCTTAGTCTTCATTGCAGTGATTTCTGCTCTGATCTTTATAATTTCCTCCCCTGTGTGAGGTTTGGGTTTGTCCTGCTCTTCTTTTTCTAGAAGCTTGAAATTCACCATCAAGTTGTGTAATTGGGCTGCCTCTGTTTTCCTCATTCACTGCTATGTATTTCCCTCATAAGATTGCTTTTCTTGTGTTCCATAGATTCTGATATGTTGTATTTTTATTGTCATTTAATTGTAGAAAGTGTCTGATTTCTTCTTTAATTTCCTCTATGACCCATTGGTTATTCAGAAGTGTGTTATTCAGTTTCCATGTGTTTATGAAATTCTTGCAGGTTCTTTTGCTATTGATCTCCAATTCCATCACACTATGGTCTGATAATATGCAGGGGATAACTTCAACTCCTTTGCACTTACTTAACCATGTACTATGAGCCAGTATGTGGTCTGTTTTAGAGAATGACCCACGTATAGCTGAGAAGAATACGTATTCTTATTTTGTGCCATGGAATACTCTGTAAATATCTGTTAAGTTCATTTGTTCAAGAGTTTGAGTTCTGGTGTTTCTTTGTTTATTCTTTGTCTAGTTGATCTATCTATTTGTGACTGTGGGGTATTGCAGTCTCCCACTACTTTTGTATTAGTGCTTATTTTATTTTTCATGTCTATTAGTATTTATTTTATATAGTTGGGCACACTCGTGCTTGATACATATATACTTATGATTGTCATCTCTTCCTCTTGGACTGTTCCCTTTACAAGGATGTATTGTCCTTCTCTGTCTCTCTCAATCAGTTTTGGTTTGAAATCCACTTGATCTGCAAAGAGGATAGCTACTCCTGCTTTTTTTTAGGGTTTTTGTTGCATGGAATATTGTTTTCCACCCTTTAACTTTCAGTCTATGAGTGTCTTTTTGAATTAAGTGTGTTTCTTTTATGCAGTATATTTTTGGATCTTGATTCTTGACCCATTCTGTCAGTCTATTTCTTTTGATTGGTGAATTGAGACCATTAACATTTATGGTTATAATTGATATGTATTGACATCCTTGTCATGGGTTTTTCTTTTTTTTTGTATTTTCTCCCTTTACATTTAATTTCTTGTCATGGCTGATGGATTCATTCTGCTGGGCTTCCTGGGTTTGTGATCCTCATTGTTTTTGCCTAGGATATTGTTTCAAATTTTTGGAGTTCTGGTTTGATATTCATGAAGTTCCTAAGGTGCTCTTTTTCATGAAAAAGTATCTTATTTCTCCATCAATTTTAAAAGTTAGTTTTGCAGGGTTCTCAATCTCGCTTGGAGGTTTTTTGTCCTTTACAGCTTGGAATATGTCACTCCAAGCTCTTCTTTCCTTGAGGGTTTGTGTTGAGAAGTCTGGTGTGATTCTGATGGGGTTTCCTTTGTATGTGATTTGTTTCTTTTCTCTCACTGCTTGTAGAATTTTCTTCTTCTGTTGTGTTTCTGGAATCTTAACAATTATATGCCTATGTGTAGATTTTCTTTTGATCAAGCCTAGTTGGGGACCTATATTCCTCACTTATCTGTATGTCAAGTTCTTTTCCCCTCCTTGGAATGTTTTCTGCCATCACTTCTGTGAACAGTTTTTGTACATCATCTGCACTCTCTCCTGTTTCTTCATTGACTCCAATCAGTCTGATGTTATTCTTCTTTGCATTATCTGGTGGCTACTGGATTGATTTCTCATGACCCCTTACTATTTCCAAGAAATTTTTCTTTTCCTCTTTACTAATTGCAGTCTCATCTTTTATATCTGAAATCCTGTCCTCACACTGGTTCATTCTGCTGTGTGAACTTTCAATGGAGTTTTAATCTCCTAGAAATCTGTTTGCATCTGTTTTATGGATTCCATTTGTTTTCTATGTTGGGATTCCATTGTGTTTTTCAGCTCCTTTATTTTTTTATCTGTATCCTCTCTAGATTTATTAGTCATTTCTTGCATAAAGCAGTCAATCTCTACTGTTATCTGAGAAGTTATTTGATTTCATTTTTTCCATGTTCTCTTTTGTTGCCAGTTCAAGAAGTCCAGGTGGTTGAGTATCAGATTGTTCCATCTTGTTTACCTTTGGGGCTGCTTTAGGTGATCCGGAAGTCTCATTTTTATACTTGTTTACATATCTTCTCATTTCACCGGGGGAGGGGGGAACGGATGTGTGCTTTTGTGTCCACACAGCTCACTTCCTCAGCACTGTTGGGGGTCTCTGCTTCTCAGTGCTTGTGGCAATGGTACAGTGGCCTGAATGGCTTAGCTCCTTGGTCCTGGGGTGGTCACTGCTCCTTTTCACCTGGGGCAGTGGTAAGGCAGCCCAAAATGCTCAGCTACTGGGCACTCGGGGCCCCTGCTCCTCTGTGCTGTGGGCTGTGGTAAGGTGGCCTGAAGGGCTCACTTCCACGGTCCTGGAGGGAGTGGTATGGCAACCCAAAAGGCTCAGCTACTTGGCACTGTGGGCCTCTGCTTCTCTGCTCTGGGGGTGGTGGTATGGTGGCCCAAAAGGCTCACCTCCTTGGTGGTAGGGAGAGCTGTGCTCCTCTGTGCTGGGTGCTGTGGTATGGTATCCTGAAAGGCTTAGCTACTTGGCACTTAGGGGAGCTTGTTCCTCAGAGCTAGTGGCCCTTGTATGGTGGCCCGAAAGGCTCAGCTACTAGGCACTGGGGATCTCTGCTCCTCCGACCTGGGTTTGATAGTATGGCAGCCTGAAAGGCTCATCTACTTGGTGCTGGGGGTCATTCCTCCTCTGTTCTGGGGGCAATGATACTGTGGCTTGAAAGGCTCACCTCTTCAGCACTGGGGAGGGGCTCTGATCCTCAGTACTGGGTGCTGTTGTATGGTGGCCCAAAAGGCTCAGGTACTTGGTGCTTGGGGTGATGGTATGGTGGCCTGAATGGCTCACCTCCTCAGGACTGAGGGGTTCTCTGCTCCTCTGTGATGGGGGCAGTGGTATGGAAGCCAGAAAGGGTCAACTCCTCAGCACTGGGGGACTCCGCTCCTCAGCTCCTGGTGGCAGTGGTATTATGGCCCAAAAGTCTCACCTACTCAGTGCACAGGGGGGCTCAGCCCCTCTGCACTGGGGGTGGTTGTATGGTGGCCCAAAATGCTCAGCTGCTCAGTGCTGGGGTGCTCTGCTCCTCTGTGCTGGGTGCCTCTACTCCTCTGCCAAGAAATTGGTGTTTTAAATGAAAATTCAAGTGTCCTTTTCTAATATCTGGTTCATGATAGTATCTACAATTTCATGTCACTCAGAAATATATAGCCAGACATTCCCAAATGGATTGATGTTTTGAACATTATAAAAGTATATTTTTATTATTCATTTAAATAATATCCATTAAACAGTTAAAAGGTTGTAGCAAATAATAGATTTGAAGGAACAAAGAGGTATACATAATTTATGCTTTTATCCTATTATTTGATTAAAATTACTATTAATCGGGATTTGGAGAAAATTCTTGCCTGGTGTATTACTTGTGTAAATACACTTGTTGTAACACTGATGCTGATGAAGTTGAATGTTACTGAAGAACATACACATAAATTGTTAAGATAATGATTGAGGAGAAAACCAGTTGACCTTCATTATTCATGGATTATGTATTTGAGAATTTGACTATTCATAAGCATTTATTTTTAACCTCAAAATCAATACTGTGAGTTTGTGCTTATTTGTGGACATGCACAGAGCAGTGGAAACTGTGAGTTGCTCAATGGGCCCAGTGGAGCCTGAGACCAACAAGAGACTCTGCCTCCCGTCTCAGGTGTCATCTGTAACCAGGTGTCTTCTTCGTTCTGTAATGTCATGATCTTTGTCTTTCTATAGTTTGTACCAGTGATTTAGCCTTATAAAGTGGCCCCAAGCATAGGGCTGATGTGTTGTCTGGAGTTCTCTGCATAGGAGGTGTGAGGTGCCTCAGGGAGAAGACACCTGCACTGGTGAAGCTGGGCTCAGCCTCCTTAGCTTTGGCAGTGAGTTCAGTGCTGATGAACTAACATTATTCATTAAATAAGGTGTCTCAGGCCTCCAACAGGATTGACAGGAGGCTAGCAGGAACCCAACTCTGTTTCCCCAGGAGCAGTGGATTCCTATTCCCCAATTCAGTGTTTGCAGTGTCTTTCTACAATGCAATGACTCTCAATAACCAGAGCTGACTGCACCTGCCACATAGTTTCCTATTCATCCCTTGTGTGTGGGAGTATAGCCATTGGTCTTTAGATGTTGTTCTATGACTTCTAAGGCTTGCACAGAGAATTCCTGTAGGTCACTTAGGTCTTTGGGGAAACACTTTCTTGACAGCTATCCTCTTCCATGGAGGTGGAGAAGCCCATGCAAGTTTCCTGTCCACAGTACAGCTATGTGGGTAAAGCAGCCACCTCAGAAAGGGACCGTCTAGCTCCTGCTGCTCCCGCCCAGCCATTCAAGTCACTGCCATTGCTCTTTTCTTCCCATCAGAGAGCCCAGAAATCAGGGAACATCAAGAAATCCTCTTTTAAGCCAAACCCAAATTTCTTTTCTACAGAAAGCCTAGTTGTTGGTTTATGCTACTGAGTTTAGGGAGTATGTCACCCAGCAAAAATAATTTGAACAGATGATAACAGTCTTAAGCTACAGTTAATCAAAATATATAGCAATATAGTAATACAGTTTGGATGACTCCAACAAGAAATAGCAAGTTGATTTTGGTAATCAATGCAGCCATCATACTGCAGAGACTTTTATTTTGTTGAGGAACCACGGGCAGAGAGTTAAAGAGCTAAATGAGTAACTGAGCAGGGAAAGTCCTTGGGGAAATGCTGACTTGGGCTTTGATCTAATCTTGGGAAAATCTTCCAGATTTTATTGCCAAAAGGTTGTTCAAATACCACATTCTATTGTCTGTCTAAAAAGACCAACATTCTACTGAGGAAGACAATGGCAGGAATTAAGGAGCTCATTTTAGGATAGTGTTGAATTGGTCTTGTACCTGGCTTTAAGCATCTGCACATGTAAATAGATTTTTATAAGCTGCCTCTAAAAATAAAAAAGTACGATATGGCCATATGTTTATATTTAAAATGCATAAGACTTCTCATGAAAGTATCACGTTAGGATGAGTGAATGATTATAGTCTAGTGAGATGACTTGATATGCAATATATTTTTGGAAATTATTATATGATGTCCTTAGAATAAGGCACTAAGAATTCTATTGGTTATGCTTTTGCATATAACGGAATTATAAAGAAGAATGATGACTCCATAACATAAAGAATTAATTTAATGTTAACCCTGGGGAGCAAGGCCTGAAACAGATTTAGAAGTATGCATGGCTCTCCATAGCATTATTTAATTCTGGGTGCCGAGAAATCACTTTGTTTCATTAAATTATGGAAACTTGAGAATAGAGAAACTGTGGTGCTTAGCTGTTTTTAAAATTTATATATATATATATATATATATATATATATATATATTTTATTGGTACACTTTAGGTATAAAATACATTTGTATTTATCATTGGATGTTTGTACCAGAACATGATATATCTTAGTTCTTATTTTTTCTCCCATTACCTGTGCACCCTTCACACCCTCCACCCTTCCCTATTTACACAGAGATTAATTCCATTTTTTTCTCATAATTTTTCCTTTCCCTTCTTCCCTTTCCCCTTCCCCTTCCACCATCCCCAAACCCTTGGACCTTTTATTTCAAATTATCAATTATTCATTTTAATCATTTTAATCCTTATTTACACTTTTAATTTCTCACACTAGAGAAACTATTTGGTATTCACACATGTGTATCCTATTTATTTCACTTAAGAGTGTTGCCTCAATATGCATCCATTTAACTATAAATGTCTCTAATTTCTCATTCTTTATGGCTGAGTAGCACTCCATTTTATAAAAAAACCACATCTTCTTTATCTAGTTTCTAGTTGTTGGGCACTTGAGCTGTTTCCAAGCTTTAGCCATTACAAACTGTGCCGCTATAAATATGGGTGCACATAATCACTGTGGTACAATTCTTTTAATTCTTTGGGGAAGATTCCCAGTAGGGGAATACCTGGGTCAAATGGGACCTAGAGTCCTAGTTCTTTGAGGTATCTCCATACTGATTTCCATAGTGGTTGCACCAATCTACACTCCCACCAACAATGGAGAAGGGTTCCTTTCTCTCCACACCCCTGCCAGCATTTGTTATTGGTTGATTTCTTGATAGCAGCCATTCTTTGTGGGGTGAGGTGGAATCTCAGTGTTGTTTTCATCTGCATCTCTCAAATGACCAGTGATGTTGAACATTTTTTCATATATTTATTTGCTGGTTTTACTTCTTTGTATGAGAAATGTCTGTTCATTTCAGATGCCCATTTTTGAATTGAGTCTTTGAATTTGAGGGGTCTGATTTTTTTCAGTTCTTTATATATTCTCAATAGTAGACCTTTGTCTGAGCTACAGCTGCTAAATATTTCTTCCCATATTGTAGGTTGTCTCTTAGCTCTGTTGGTAGTTTCTCTTGCAGTGCAGAAGCTTTTTAGTATGATGAGATCCCAGTTGTTGATTCTTTGTGCTAGCTCCCGTGCTACTGAAGATTTGTTCATAAAGTCTTTTCCTATGCGAATGTCATCAAGAGTTCTACCTAACTTATCTTCCAGCAAGTTTAGTGTTTCTGACTTAATATTTAGATCTTTAATCCATTTTGATCTTAGTTTAGTGTGCGGTGATAGGTATGGGTCTAGTTTTAATCTCTGACAAGTTGAAATTCAGTTTTTCCAACACCATTTATTAAATAGGCTATCTTTCCTCCAATGAGGGTGGTTGGCTCCTTTGTCAAAGATGAGGTGGCTGAGTATGTCTGGAGTTGTTTCTGCATCTTCTAATCTATTCCACTGATCTTTGGGTCTGTTTCTTTGCCAGTAACATGCTGTTTTTATCACAGTAGTTTGTAGTATAGTTTCAAGTTTGGGATTGTGCTACCTCCAGCCATGCCTCTCTTTCCTAGAATTGTTTTTGCTACTCTAGGTTTCTTCTGCTTCCAAATGAATTTTTGGATGTTTTCTCTAGTTCTGTGAAGTATATTGTTGGAATTTCAATTGGCAGTGCATTGAATCTCTATAGTACTTTTGGAAGTATGGCCATTTTCACTATATTGGTTCTTCCTACCCAGGAACAAGTGATACCTTTCCATTTTCTTATATCCTCTCCGATCTTCTTTGGAGTGCTGTAGTTTTCAGTGTAGAGGTTTTTGCTTCCTTTGTGAGGTTGATTCCTAGATATTTCATTTTTTTAGATGCTATTGTAAGAGGTGTTATTTCCTGAATTTCTCTCTCAATGGGTCTGCTATTTGCATATAAGAAGGCTATTGTTAGCTCCCTGCCTCCATCCCAGGCTCCTAGGGCAGAGAAGCTCAGCCAGTCCTGGCACCCGGAAGGAAGCACCTTGCCTCCATCCCAGGCTCCTAGGGCAGAGAAGGTGAGCCTTGTGGGTGCCAGAAGCACCCCCTCCCCTGCCATGGAAATGAGAAGACACATAAACAAGCCTCAAAAACAGACTTCCAGATCACCTACAGCAACCCCAAAGGGAAATGAAGTGGAACAATCTGATAGTCAACCATCTGGACTCTCTGAACTGGCAACGAAAGAGGATCTGGGAAAAATGAAATCAGAAATAATTACTCAGATAACAGCAAGGATTTTGCTCATGGTGCAAGACAAGATTAATAAATCTAGAGAGGACACAGATAAAAAAATAGAGGATCTGAGGGACATGATGGAATCCCAACATAGGAAACAAATGGAATCCATAAAATGGATACAAACAGATTTCCAAGAGATTAAAAACTCCATTGAAAGTCTGCGCAGCAGAATGAACCAATGTGAGGATAGAATTTCAGATATAGAAGATAAGATTGCAATTAGTGACCAGGAAAAGAAAAATTGCTTTAAAATTGTAAGGGAACATGAGAAATCAATCCAGCAGATGCTAGATGATGCAAAGAAGAATAACATAAGACTGATTGGAGTCAATGAAGAAACAGAAGAGAGTGCAGGTGACATAAAAAAACTCTTCACAGAAGTGATGGCAGAAAACTTCCCAAGGAGGGGAAAAGAACTTGACATACAGATAAGTGAGGCATATAGGACTCCAGCTAGCCTTAATCAAAAAAAAATCTACACATAGGCATATAATAGTTAGGATTCCAGGAATCCAACAGAAGAACAAAATTCTACAAGCAGTGAGAGAAAAGAAACAAATCACATACAAAGGAAAGCCCATCAGAATCATAGCAGACTTCTCAATGCAAACCCTCAAGGCAAGAAGAGCTTGGAGTGATGTATTTCAAGCCCTAAAGGAAAACAACCTCCAACCCAGATTGATGTACCCTGCAAAGCTGTCTTTCAAAATTGATGGAGAAATAAGATACTTTCATGATAAAGAACACCTCAGGAACTTCATGAATAACAAACCAAAAAATTTTAGACAATATCCTAGGAAAAGACAATGAGGATCACAACCCCAGGAAACCCAGCAGGATGAATCCATTGGGCATGGTGAATTAAATGCAAAGGGGGAGAATCCAACAAAAAGAAAAGGTCATGACACAACTTTTAAAACTTTTAACTTCATCTCCCTGATGAGTGTATAATTCAATCTTATTATTGTACTGATTAGTATTTTTCTGATTCTAGAGTTGCACACCATTCCTTGTGCTATACTGGCTATTTATCATTTTATTATGTCTACATTTTAATTGGGTTGTCTATTAATGACCTCTAAGAATTCTTTATATATTCTGGTCATAGGTTATATGCATTGTAAATATGGTCTGTTTAAGGACTACTTTTCATTTTAATGATGTCATTTAAAGTTCTAAATTTTGATGGAATCTCATTTATCAATTTTTTTCTTTTATACATCATGTTTTTTGTATCCTAGGTAGTTCTTGCCTACAATGAATTTATAAATATTTTCCCTTATAATTTCTTCTTAAAGTTTTATAGTTTTAGGCTTTCATATTTAGGTTCATAGATCCCTTCAAGTTATTTTCATGTATGGAAAAAAAGGGTTGAGGTTAATTTTTTATATATAGATACCAGGTGTTCTAGTGCTGTTTGCTGAAAACACTGTCTCTTCCTCAGCTCTTGAATGGAGTTTATATTCTATAAAATGCTAATGTTAAATAATCTTTCAAAACTCAGTGGACCATATATGTATGGTTCTTTTTCTAGATTCTTTGTTTTATTCCAATGATCTATATGTCTTTCCTTACACCAACACTGCCTTGATTACTGTAGCTTTAGAAGAAGTCTTAAAATTAGGCATTAAACGTCTTCCAACACTGTTTTTTTTTGTTTTTAACTTTTCTAGGTCCTTTATACTCCTACATAACTTTTAAATTTCAATATCCAATTCTTCATTTAGAGCAAGTATACACAGACCTGAATTTTTATATATACCTTGTGTTTTCCAATCCTGCTAAATTTAAATACAAGTTCTAGAGGCTCCTAGACATTTCTTAGTATTTTCTCTGTAGATGATCATTTCATCTACATATAAAGATTTTGCTTCTACCTTGCTAATCCTATCCTAGTTGTGTCATTTTATTGCCACACTAGTTTGGTTTAGGCCTAGGTTTCAAAGTTTAATGGACAGATAAAGAGTAAGCATATCTTCCTTTGTTCCCCACCTTAAGGAGAAAGCATTGTATCTTCTCCATTCATATAAGGCTTTCTTGCTGGAAATATGGAGTACATGTCTTTAATCTGTTGAGAAGATTCTGTTCTACTTCTAGTTTCCTGATAGCTTTTACCATGAACAGCTGTAGAATTTAGTACAATACTTTTTCTCCAACTAGTGACAGGATCATATGGTTTTTTCCTTTCCTGTTTAAATGATGACTTTTAGGGGTAGATCTTCCAAAGCTAAACCAACACTGCCATCCCTATAACAAAACCACTTTCTACATCCTGCCAGATCTGACTTCTAATAGTTTGTTTTGTTAAACAAATTTCTCTCTATGTTCATACTTTTTTCTTCTATTATCTTTATCCAGCTTTAGGATTAGCACAATGTTGAGTTCCTAAAATGGGGGGAGAAGTGTTCCTTCTTTTTTCTGCTTTGATTGTTTCATATAATTTATCAGTTCAAATGTTTATGAGCCTGTTGTTGTCATATAGGTAGGTTTTCAAGCTAGGAATATACTTTCTTTAATTGGTGGTATTCAAATTTTATATTTCCTTTAGAGTTAGTTTCATTAATTTGTCTTCCAAGTTACTTCTTAGAAGTTGTCAAATTTATTTCAAGACAGATTTTTGTAATATGCTTTCTATATCCTTTTAAATTCTGTAAAATCTGTGATAATGTCTCCTAGGTCTTAATATTGTAATTTAAAAAATGTATAACTGATATTGTGTAAACAAGAAGAAAAGGTCTAAAGGAGCAGGGGAATTGGGAGGGGTAGGGGAAGGGAAAAAAGGGTAAGGAAAAAATATGAGAAGAGGAAAAAAATGGAAACAAGATCTTTGCAAATAGGCAAGGGTGGAGGGAGTGAAGGGAGGGCAAGGAAAGGGGAAAAAAATAAGAACCAAGATACTCATGTAATGGTACAAGATCCCAATGATGAACGTAACTGTTTTATACCTAAAATGTACCAATAAAGTTAATGGGGAAAAAAAAAAAAAAGAAAGCTATTGTTTTGTTGATCTTATACCCAGCTACTCTACTGAATCTGTCAATTAGATCTAGAAGACTTTTGACTGAGTTTTTTGAGTCTTCTATATAAAGTATCATATCATCAGCAAATAATGACAGTTTCACTTCTTCCTTTCCTATCTTTATTCCTTTTATTTCTTTCTCTTTTCTAATTGCTATGGCTAATGTTTCCAGAACAATATTGAACAGGAGTGGTGATAGTGGGCATCCTTGTCTTGGTCCTGATTTTAGCATGAAAGTTTTCAATTTTTGACCATTTAGTATGATGTTGGCTGTTGGTTTTTCATACATAGCCTTAATCAGGTTGAGATAAAGACCTCCTATTCCAATTTTCTATAGCTTTTTTTTTTTTTATCATGAATGGGTGTTGGATTTTGTCAAATGTTTTTTCTGCATCTATTGAGATGATCATGTGGTTTCTCTCCTTGAGTCTGTTAATATAGTGTATTACATTTATTGATTTATGGATGTTGAACCATCCTTGCATCCCTGGGATAAATCTGACTTGGTAAGGGTGTATGATCTTCTTGATGACCCTCTGTTTTCTATTTGCCAGTATCTTGTTGAGGATATTTGCACCTATGTTCATTAGGGAGATTGGTCTGTAGTTCTCTTTTTGGCTTGGGTCGTTCCCTGGTTTTGAAATCAAAGTAACACTTGCTTCCAGGAATGAATTTGGAAGCCTTGCTTCCCTTTCAATTTCCTTGACAAGTTTAAAGAGTAATGGTAATAGTTCTTCTTTAAATGTCTTGTAGAATTCAGCAGTGAAGCCATCAGGACCTGGGCTTTTCTTTGTTGGTATTTTTTTTTTTATTACATTTTCAATTTCACTCATTGTAATTGGGGTGTTTAGAATTTCTATATCTTCTTCATTTAATTTTGGCAATTTATGTGTATCTAGGAATCTATCCATTTCTTCTGTGTTTTCCATTTTATTAGAGTACAGGTTCTCAAAGTAGGTATTGATGATTCTCTGGATTTCTGCTGGATTTGTTATGGCTTCACCTTTTTCATTCTTAATTGCATGAATTTGAGATATTTCTTTCGTTTTTTTGAGAAGGTTGGCTAAAGATTTATTGATTTTATTTATTCTTTCAAAAAACCAACTCTTTGATTCTTTGATTTTTTTTGTATCATTCTCTTAGTCTCCATTGCATTGATTTCTGCTCTGATTTTTATAATTTCCTTTCTTGTACGAGCTTTGGGTTTGTTGTGCCTTTCTTTTTCTAGGAGCTTGAGGTTCTGTATTAGGTTATTTAACTGAGTTCTCTCTGTTGTCCTAATATGGGCATTCACTGCTATGAATTTCTTGCATAGAACTGCTTTCATTGTGTCCCACAGATTCCTGTATGTTGTACTGGCATTATCATTTACTTGTAGAAACTGTCTAATTTCTTCTTTAATTTCCTCTGTCACCCATTGGTTGTTCAGGAGGGTGTTGTTCAATTTCCATGTGTTTGTGGGAGTTTTGCTGTTTCTTATGTTATTGATCTCCAACTGTTTTGCACTATGGCCTGATAATATACAGGGATAACCTTGATTCTTTTTCATTTACTTAGATATGTACTATGAGATAGCACATGATCTATTTTGGAGAATGACCCGTGTGGAGCTGAAAAGAATGTGTATTCTGATTTTGTGTGGTGGAACACTCTGTAAACATCTATTAGGTCCATTTGTTCAATAGCTTGGTTCAGCTCTAGAGTCTCATTGTGAATTTTTTTTCTAGTTGATCTGTCTATTTGTGATAGATGGGTGTTGAGGTCCCCCACTACAATTGTATTAGTGCTTATTTTGTTTTTCATGTCCATTAATATTTGTTTTGTATAGCTGGGGGCATTCCTATTTGGTGCATATATATTTAGGATTGTCATCTCTTCCTCTTGGATTATTCCCTTCACAAGGATGTAGTGACCATCTTTGTCTCTCTCAATTAGTTTTGGTTTGAAATCTACTTTGTCTGCAAATAAGATTGGTACACCTGCTTTTTTCTGGGTTCATGTCATATGGAGAACTGTTTTCCATCCTTTTACTTTCAGTCTGTGGATTTCCTTTTGAGTTAGGTGTGTTTCTTGTATACTGCATATTGCTGGTTTTGCTTCTTACTCTATTGTGCCAGTCTATTTTTTTTGATTGGTGAATTGAGGCCATTAACATTGATAGTAATAATTGACAGATATTGACTCATCCTTGTTATGATGTTTTACTCTTTTTGCCTCTTTTATTTCTTATTTTCCCCTCTTTTGCTTTAGTGTCTTACCTTGCATGGTGTCTTCTCTCTGCTGGGCCTCATGGAGTTGTGACCCTCATTGTCTTTTTCTAGGATTTTGCTTAAAATTGTTTGGAGTGCTGCTTTGGTGTTCATGAAATTTCTCAGGTGTTCTTTGTCATGGAAGTATCTAATTTCCCAATTAATTTTGAAAGATAATTTTGCTGGATACAACAGTCTAGGTTGGAAGTTATTTTCTTTTAGGGCTTGAAATACTTCACTCCAGGCTTTCCTTGATTTGAGGGTTTGTGTTGAGTAATCTGCCATGATTCTGATGGGCTTTCCTTTGTAGGTGATTCATTTCTTTACTCTAACTGCCTGTAGAATTTTGTTCTTCTGTTGAGTTTCTGGGATCTTGACTATTAGATGTCTAGGTGTAGATTTTTTTTGGTCATGGCTGGTTGGAGTTCTATATGCCTCACTTATCTGTACATCCAATTCTATATCTCTGTCTGGGAAGTTTTCTACTATTACTTTAACAGTTTTTTATGTTAGTTGTACTTTCTCCTGTTTTTTTGAGGACTCCTATGAGTCTTATGTTATTCTTTGCATCATCTAGCAGCTGTCGGATTGATTTATCATGGTCCCTTACTATCTTTAAGAAATCTCTGTTTTCATGGTCCTTAACAGCAATCCTGTCTTCTATATCTGAAATTCTGTCTTCAGATTCCCTTAGTCTGCTCTGCATGCTTTCAATGGAGTTTTTAATCTCCTGAATATCTGTTTGAATCTGTTTCATGGATTCCATTTCTTTCTTATGTTGGGCGATCATGGTTTCCATTTTTTTCTTTTGCTGGACATTCATGGCTTCCAGGATGTTTCTGATCTCATCTATTTTCTTACCTGTTTCTGCTCTAGAGCTTCTAATCATGTCTTTCACTCTGCTCACCATGTCTGTATTTATCTGAGAGATTATTTCTGTTTTGAAATTTTCTAGAGCCTCATGCTTCTGCTTTGTTACTTCCTGTGCTATCAGTTCAGAGTCAATGAGTCTGAGCAAGCCAGGAGCAGACCAAGTACAGTGGTCTGATGTGCCTTTATTGTAGAGATTCTCTTTACTTTTCTGCTGAGCTTCAGTTTTCATGGAGGAGCCTGAGAAGCCCTCTTTTTGTTACTAACTTCTGCTTTATCTTGTGGCGCTCAGGACAAGGGTCTATATAATCTCCTGTGCCTCTGTAGTGTGGGACCAGGTAGCAGAAAAGCCAGAAGATAGGAGGAGCATGGGGGTGGGGGGCGGACCTCACCATGCCATGGGTGTGGGCGGGGACGGCCGTGGAGCTTCAAGTTGCTTGTCTCACTTGGTCAGTTGCAGCTTGGTGCTTAGTTTTTAATAAATGATAAACTTGAAAACATTACTTGCTAAGGAGATAAGTTTGTCTTGGATGGCATTTGCTGTTGGAAACAATAAAACTTTATACAACAATTAATCACTACTTTATTTATTGTGGTTTAAATTTACATTTCCCTACTAGCTAATGGTATTAAAAGTCTTTTCATAAACTTATTTGTCTCTTTATATTGCTTTTGATAAAATGTCCCTTCATGTCTTCTGCCCATTTCTAATTGAATTGTTTGCTATTTTTTCTGTTGATTTCTGAGGGTGCTTTATATACTTTGGATACTTTGTAAGGCATGTGGTTTGCAAGTTATTTTCCCCCTTTACAAATGTCTTGGCTTTTTATTTTCTTCACAGGAAAGTTTTTTAGTCTTTTTCCAATAAATTTTAAAATTTTGTTCAGTTTTAATTAACCAGCTTTTCCTGATGTATCTTTTTTTTTTTTGGTACCATGGATCAAACTCAGGATATTGCACTTGTGAGGCAGGCAGTAGAACCACTGAGCTAAATCCCTGGCCCTTTCTGATGCATCTTTATTCTTGTTCTCAAGTCTGAGCAATCTTTCTATAATCCACATTAATTTTCTATGTAAAATGTGGATTAAATTAAAGATTTTTTTTTTGCCTATGAATGCCCAACAGCTCTGACACCATTTGCTGAAATATCCTCCCAGCTTATATTTTTCAATACACATTTTATCCTTCTTATGGTATATAAGCTGTTAACAGAGATAATGCCAAACAAATAGGCTCCTAGAGTCTTCTGCACTGTAGAAGGGATTTGGTTTGTGTAGCCCTTCACATTTGAGTTGACCTTCTTTGCCACACCACATTGCTGTTGGGCATTGTGAACTGTGCAGTCTCTTAATATATTTGCGTCAGGTAAAAAGGCTGAAAACCAAGACCAGACCAGGCCACAACAAGCCTTTATTAGGGGAATACATATGCCGGGCTGTCTCTGAACAAAGAGACAAAATCAATACGGCCGGGGTGGGGAGAGTCTTTTATAGAGACTGGGGTGGGGTTTGTAGGGGCTGAGGTGGGGTTTGTAGGGGCTGAGGTGGGGTTGAATGAGGTAGTGACTAGGGAATGGAGGAACCGGTGATGTCACTAGGTGGTAGGAGGTGAGTGAGTATTAGGTTACTCTTTAGGCAGGAACAGGGGCATGCTGGGAAGAAGGGTTTACTCTTTGGTGGGAGCAGCCATCTTGGCATGACGTCACACAGGGGAGGGGGCAAGGCACGATAGGAAGAGGGCAGCTACTATACATAATAGCTGCTGAGGTGGTGGGAGACCTATCAATTTAGACTCAATTTTCACTGTTACCCTTGGTACCTCAGAGTTGCCATGATCTCATCCTGTGTGAGTGTATATGTGGCTGCCTGTGATGTCCAATTTGGGTGCCACTGCAGTCTGTCTAATAATTTTACTTCTATCTGTCTAATAGTTTTACTTCTGATTTTTTTCCATTTAGTATGGCTTTGGGATTGCATCAGAGCACTTCTATTTCCTCAAACCATTATCAGCCAGGGATTTCTGCCCATGGCCATTCATTGTTGGGTGATGGTGAAATTAAACTATTTTTGAGTAATTCTTGCTAAAAGGGATGAAACTGGAAGTTATACACATGCTGATGCCCCACAGGCCACAGCATGCCTATTTGCAGGCCATTATGTCTGAAGAGATCCCCAAAGAGGAGACAGGGACCTCAACTCACCCCACCCATCAAATAAGTTCAGTGACTCCCATCATAAAAAAAAATCCAGGAGATGTCAGTAAGAGACAGAAAAGATTCATTTGGCAGAAAATAAGTGTATACAGGCAGTAGGGAATGTGGGAACTCATAGAATGAGAAGCATTATGTCTGGGGGTGAGGGTTTTAGATGATCTTGAGGGTGGAGACCTAAGGTATTTCTAAATCTATAGCTAAGGTTGAAAAGAGTGGATTCAATTTACAAGTGAAATGCAAGATTCCTTTTATAAGGGAGGAGTCCCTTTTCTAGGGGAAACACACAGGCCCAATCTATTGTATTTTGTAAGAGAAATTTAGGAGTGAGTGACTAGGAAGGAAAAAAAAATTAAGTTGCAATTTTTTTAGAGTACAATTTTAAAATTACAATTTTTATCATCTCCCTTCACCTATCTTTATTTCTTCTATTTTATCTCAGCTATGGGGGCTTAGTACTGCCAGGTTGGACTGCACCAGAGAGCACTTCAAGCTCCTCAAACAGTCATTAACAAGGTGCCAAGGGCACGAGAAGAACAAAAGCTGCCATAGGAGGCTTTCATGGCACAGCGACAGTAACTCAAGTTGGTCCTTCCTGTGCAGGTCTTCCTCCCTTCAGAGCTACTCTGTTGGCCCCGGCTGAAACACTTACCTCTTTCACTTTCTTCAGCTATGTTATGTTTTTAACAGGCAAACAAAAATGTGATTTTGAAGCATCAAATAAACTTTTTCATATATCTAGAATTTGCTAAGAAACAGCTATGCTTATCTTTCCATGTTTTTTTCTTTCTTCTTTCCTCTAGTGAGAGCAGAGAGAAAAGAAGCTGTAGTCACAGTCTTTGTGGTTGGTGTTTTGTCTACTCTTGAGCTTCTCTGATTATCTGCTCTCCTAGTGGCTGATTTTCAAGTTGCTCCCAGTCCCACATCAGCGCGTGAGAGATTAGCAAGAGTGACTCATTCATGCATTGAAAATTAACGTGATATCAATCCAGTCCTCCCGGAGCTCTTAGTTTAATAGGGGCTGTGAATGTATAAACAAGTCCAGTGAGATATTTATAGATGCTGGAATAGAAATTTTAGCACAGTGTGACAGGGATCTGAAGTTGGAAATAGACCAGGTAACATAGGGACAAGGAAACCCCTGAAGCCTTAGTTATCATGTTCACAAATATGACCTATGTGTGAAAAGGGTGAGACACATAGAGAGGTACAAATAACTTCTGTGCAGTGGGAGCAAAAGTGAAGCTTGGAGCCTTAGAAGAAGGCATGATTCAGATGACAGGCCTGGTGGGGTGGGATGAAGACTGTAGAATTAACTTTAGGTTTAGTGAAAGGTTTTAAGCAGGAAAGTGATGCCATTATATTTGCATTTGCTGGTGGGAGCATAGCAAAGAGTTTGGAAGAAGGCAGGGCTGGAACCATTCCATCCTGCTGAGTGTAGGGGGCTGGTGCTGAACAGATGTAAACAATGTCTATTCATGTGATGAAGGCATACACAAGGTTATAAGAGTTAAAGAATCCTAAAGCAGAGATTTTTTTCCTAAAACATTAGCACTCAGTATGGCTGAGTAGCCTGTTCAAAATTAGAAACTATATCTCACCAATCAGCTTTATAAAACTAAATAGTTTGAGCACTGACTTGTTTGAAGTTATTTTCTAAATAGTATGAAGTGGGATCAAAATGTACAGTGACTGTTTAAAGTTAGAAAATTATTATAGTAAAAGACACATTGCCAGTCATTCTCTTTGAAATATTCCCCTCCCTTTGAACATGCTTGTCCGATCATTCTCACCATGTCCTGGAGCAATTCTGGAAGTCTTCATGCATGTCTTTTGTGTGCTGTTGTGGCTGTTTCCGTATTCTGTCTTGATTCAAATTAAAAACACTGTGTTAGTCCCTGAAGCTGGCACTATGCAACGTCTTCAAAGGCAAAATGACCATGAAAAGTAAACTTCTTGAATCAATTCAGGACTTTAAGGCAGCCGCAACAGTGCAACTAAAGACACTCAGATGCCCCAGAACAGTTTCCCTGCCTGCCATCTTCATCAGCCCCTTTATTCAGTCCCCTTTCTTTTCATCTTAGCCAGACTTACAACTTGCTGCTCACAAGCCAATTGAGGAAGTGGGTTATTCCCGTATTTGGGGTAGGTGATCTGACAAATGTCATGGCTGTTCCTCCCTTGATGGCTTTGCACTCAATAAGGCTGTGGAGACAGAATGGAGCTAGAAGAACTCTTCGCAGTATGCACAAAATGGGAAGCCATGCTAAAAGGGTCCACTTGGTCATAAGCTCTGTGCCTTCAGGGGCATCTTTCTGCTATTCTTGGTCATAGAGTATCCCTTGTGTCTCATTAACCTTTGAATCTTGGGGTCTCCTGTTTATTTTTTGCATTGTTTTGTTTATATTTCCAGTATAGTAGCTTAGTCAACTTGCATTTCTTATCCAAAATTATTTAATAACTTCCTATGATGCCCCATCTTATTCCTCCATTCTCCTCTCCACTCTGCACCAAGCATGCAATATTCCTTTAAGAACACTGAATTTTATGGCATCATCACATTGGGAATATGTAATAAAAGTTACATACCCCTAGCCTGATATTTTCCCTAGATTTCTATGCTTTTGCACAGGTTTATTTTGTATGTATGTATGTGCATGTGTATAGACAGATACATATACATGTATACACAGACATAACTAGTAATACATAATGCAGGATAAATTGCATAATGCATAATGGAGTGCCCGATATAAGTCACACAACACTCTTGCCCATAAGCACATGAATGAAAAATTGAAAAGGTACAAATACATTAACAATTTCAAAATGTATAGGTCATTAAAAATAAGACTAATGGTGGATTGTTTAGAATATTGAATTCAGAGTAATTTATTAAGCAGCTTTACACTTGTAAGTGCAAATTCCAAATATGACTTACTTACGTGCATTTTGTCATTCAATAATTTGTACATTCATCTGAAAAAATGCTCAAGAATCATCTCAGAGTATTTAATCTCTTCCTTCACTTCCTTTAAAGTGAAATTTAATTCAGACTTACATAGGGTATCTATGTCATGGATACTCTCTATAGATTGTTGTCAGTATGAATATATGGCAGGTATGTTGCATTTAGTTATGATGCTCTGAAATGAATAAGTAGGACATGACATACTCCTGTTGACTGGTTTGAGGCAAAGCCAATTAAGACAGCAATTATTTTGACCTCTAATCTTTATCAGCCTTCAATAACTGCAGTGAGAGATATTCAGATAAAAGAGGAGCTGGGTAGAACACCTGACTTGGTATAAAGTTACTAACATAAGTAACAAGTAACAAACCCTATACCTGCTGTTAGTTAAACTGGTTCAGTTAGCCATGGCCACTTTGTTAGTAGTGAGACATAATGCTTAAAAGTGTGGAAACAGAAAAAAATTAATGAAGAACAGCTGGAAAATAAGACCAGCAAGATGTGGATAGTCATTCATGTTTGACACAAAGCTATACTCATATATTAAATATTCACTATTGCCACTGCAAGGAAATGAATATTAATAATTATGAGACTGAGACATTAATTATGACAATTGCTCCTTAATAGAAAAGACAGTCAAGTAAGCAAAAATTTTGGAGAAATTTCAATTGTCAATTTGAGAGAAGAATAATTTTTGTTATTAAAATAAGCATCATGTTATTTTTCTACTACCGCAGTAACAAATTACTACAGTTTAAAATGACACAATTTTATCACTCACAGCTTTTCAGGTCTGAGGTCGGCTTGGTGTTTATGGGTGCTCTGGGGAAGAATCCACTCATTCAGAATGTTGGCCAAGAGTTTACTTCCATATTCATGCAAGAGTGAAGTCCTTCTTTTTTTAGTTGACTCTTGGCTAAGGACTGCCTTTAAACTTCTAGAGACAAAATTTTACTTTCTGAGTTTTCGAAGATCTTTTTATTTTTCTAGTTGTTTGATTTGTTTTCTGTCTTCAATCTTGGACTTTTCTCAAGAGTGTGATGCTATCTGGATGTTCTCTGGAGTGGTGCAAAAGAAAATGGTTAGGAGGGGATACTGGTACAATCCTGAACGTGTCAGCAGGCAGCCTTCATAAGTTACCCAAAATGATTGGATTTATACATCTTACTCTGGTTACGGTTCATGATCTGTTAAAGTTTAAACCTAGAATGCCTCTCAAACAGTCTCATGTGCTCAGAGATGTGGCTTTGGAAGATGACTGGATCATGGAGATGTTATACTCATCAGTGAATTTATCCACTAATGAGTTCAGTAGCTGAATGTGCTATTAGCAAGAGGGATTACAGGCTGAAATGGAAGGGTAAATCTCCCTCCCTGGCTCCTCTCTTCTTTCTGTGTTTCCTGGTCCCTATAATGTGAGAAGCTTTCCTCCATAGCATGCCTTCCACCATGCCATTTCTGAGTTCGATCCTGCCAAAGCCAGACTGAGCCTTTAGAAACTGAGTTAGAATAAACCTCTCCTCTATTAAGTTGTGGGTGTGAGGTATTATGTGTCAATGATGAAAGTGACTAAGATAGATGTACCAGAGAAGTGTGGTTGTTTCCATGACTGCTGCTGGCCATGTGGTTCAGAAGTCCTTGGAAATGGTTCATGGAATGGAGTTTGAAAAGGTTTGGAGATGCCAACTAGAGAAGCTGTAGAATACTATATGCCAAGCTTATTGGAAGATTCTGGTTAAAGCTTAGAAGATCAGAATGTTGATAGAAATGCACATGGTAAAGGCCAGGCTCATGAAGTTTCAGTTGAGAACAACGACTCCATTGCCAGTTGCACTCAAGGCCATGTGTATTATGCTCTGGTAGAAAATTTGTCTACATTTTGCCTGAGAATTTGTGGGATACTGAGATTAAGGGTGGTGTATTAATTAATCTGGCTGGGCGAGGAAATTTGAAGGCAACCCAACATTCAGGCTGTAGCATAAATAATGCTATCAGCTTTTAGCAAGACCTACAGTTATAAATTCCCTATGATGAATGACATAATTATTCATATCTAAAATGTACCAAGAAAATAAAGCCACCTGCTCCCCCTAAAAAAAAATCTATAGTAAGAATCAGGAGCAAAAAGCCCTTTAAAGTTTGGAGTTTTAACAGAAGGGAAACACCTACAAAGTTGGGGCAAAGGAGAGCCTGTTTGCTGAAAAGATTAGCATTAAAAAGAAGACAAGTATTTGTTTCAGGATAATAGGAAAGATGGCTTGAGGGCATCTTAGGAATCAGCAAGACCCCACCATACATAGTCTCATGGGTATAAAAAGTTAAAGCTTTCATTTGGAAAAAAAAAAAGCTCCTGGGATTCATTTCACAATGCTCAGTCGTCTAGGCACCCAAAGGCCTCTGCAGCCATGATTCAAGGAGTCTGGGTTTGCACAAGCTTGTGGCAGATGTTACCATCATTCATACAGCTTGTTTTACAGGCATACAGAATGCAAGAGTTCTGGAGTCAGGGAAGCTTCTACCCGAAGTAAGGCTTGGGTGGCCAAGTAGCATGCCCCTGACAGCACCATGCAAAAAGTTGTGAAATTGAAGTCAAAAGTGCGGAGGAGATCCCAGGAATTTGAAAAGCCAAGAATGTTGAATGCCTGCTGAGGAAAGTCACAGGCAGTGAGAAGAGTCACCCAAAATAGAGGCCAATGGTGTAGGGGCAGAGTTGTCTAAGCCTTTTAGAACTCTCATCTCATCACAACTTGATGCAGGTGCAAGACATGAAGGTACAGGATTTAATGATTGCTTTGCTGGTTTAGGTCTTGCTTTAGTCCAATTTGTTTCCATCTCTCTATTTCTCCCTTTTGGAATGGGAATGTTTACCCTGTGCCAGTATGTCAGCAGTGTTTAGTTTTCTTTTTGACTTTTATACAGGCTCATAGGTAAGAATGCTTTCAGTCTCAGAGAGACTTCAGATTTGGATTTTTCAGCACTGTCAGAACTGCTAAAATATTAGTGACTCTTAAAGATGGACTAAATGGATTTTGCGTAAAGAGATGCACATAAGTCTTTTGGGACACAGGGTCAGAATGTGTGGTTTCAATCTTAAACGTTCCGCCAAATTCTCATATGCTCAGTGGTGGAACTTTTGAAAGGTGTTAGGATCATGTGGGTGCTATACTTATCAGTAGATTCATCCACCAACGAGTTCAGTAGCTCTTATGGGTTCCATGTAGATGTCTCCGCAAAGGTTTATGTGCTGATAGGTGGGCTTTGGGAAGTGACTGGATCATGGGTGTGTGATACTCAATACTGGATTAGTCCACAGATGGGTTTATAGCTGGGTGTGATGTTGGAAAGTTAAACCTGGTAGGGAGAGGTGAGTCACTGTGCATGTGGCTTGGAAGGGTGTGTATCACTCCTCTCTTGATCCCTCCCTGTTTCCTGCCCGCAAGCCATGAGCTCTTTCTCCTCTGCCTTGACCCTCTGCCAGGCTACTTTGTCTGGTGCCAGCTGACTTGAACTGAAACCTCCACAAACTGTGAGCCAAAATAAACCTCTCCTCCTTTAACTTGTGGATGTCAGATATTTTGTACTGGAAATGAGAAAGTAACTAAGGCAATAGCTAAGTGTAGACATGACTTGGAAGGATATGTCTCTATCCCCAGTTTCTCCCTTTTCTTTTTGCTTCCTCGCTGTCGTGGCATGAGTATCTTTTCTCTGTGGCAGGCCCTGCTACCATTCAGTTTCTATATTTGGGCCTGCCAATTATGAACTGAAATTTCTGAAACTGTGAGGCAAAATAACCCTCTCTTCTAATGAAGGTGTATGTTGGTATGGTGTCTTGGAGATGAAGAAAGTGACTAAGGCAGGAATTCACAGAAAGAGCTTCCACTTTCTTCTTTTGCATTGGATCAGCCTGGTAGCCTTAATGTGAGGCAGGGAGGTTGCATAGTCCCAGTCCTCCACTCCCCAGTTGCGTTGCTTTTTATTTTCTAGTTGCTTTTTAAATTTTTAATGTCATTTTGCTTCCCTCAGAGTCTGAATATGAAAGATTTCTGATTGACTCCATGCAGAAACATGAATTTGTCTCTAGAGTGTTATAGGAGGGGCAGGTGTAACTATCCCCAGCAGGAGAATCCTTTTCAGCGCTTGGCTTTGCTAGTGCCTATGTGGACACAATGCTTCTCACTGCTTCTGAAGCATGCTGGCTTTAACCCCTTGGCTCTGCTTATCCTTTTATTATTCTTCTATCAACTTTCTCACTTTATAATTTTGGTATAGGGCCACTATATCTCCTTGTGTAATTGAATATGGTATCTATTCTTTTGCACCTCATTCTTTTCTTATTTAGGGGTGAAAGAAAAGACTAGAAAAACTTTTATTTCATTATCTTGAATCCCAAAGTTCACCATCATCTTGAAGATGAAGAAACTAGTATTCAGAGAGATTCAATAACTTCCATATGGTCTCTTGCCTGCCTTTCAATTTGGAAAATGTTTATTGGGTCAGGATTTTCAGTGTGATGTGCAGTGTAGACTTACCTGTAACTTTCAGTTAGGTTCATTCAGCTGTTGGCTGTCAGTGGAGGTAGCTATCCATGCGGTGGCTGAAGCTTGACCTTTAGAGAGCATCAAACTCAACTCAAAATATGACAGATTTATCGATATTAGAGAGGCTATTATTACCCTTCCTGCCTTCCGGATTCATTATGAAGCTCAAATAAAATACTGCTTGTAAAGCATATGTGCAAAAGTTAAATGGATTTTCTTTTTTTTTTTTTTTTGGTACTGGAGATCGAACTTAGGCTCTTGTGCTTGCAAGGCAGGCAGCAGAACCACTGAGCTAAATCCCCAGCCCTGGATTTTCTTAAGTACATAGACTCTGAAATACTTTGGTATTTCTGGAGGAAGTTCTCACAGAATCCAAATAGAGTTTTCTTTTGATGAGATTACTGGGTTCTGATGGTGGCATCTCCTTTGTTTGTCTTCTCTATTCGCCTTGATTTCCCTGAGGGCTCAGCACCAGACACTGTATCGTGGATCTAGACTTATAACCCCATGTGGTGTCAACAGACATGCTGGATGGTTCCCTAATGGTAAGAAACAAATCCCTGGCTCTGCATGAAAACTTCATGCCATTAATGCCAAAAATGCTTATCACTCTCATCCCCAAACTGATCCCAAAGACAAAAGGCAGCTCTGAGCCCCAGTCTCTTCAGCGGAGGACACAAGCCCTAAAGTCATTTTCATCTCTGCATCTGCCATGCCCAGAACAGCCCTGCCTATGGCATGTACTGTTAACTTTAGTAAAGAAAGTGTTGGAACATGTTTTTTCACTCCTGGGTCATGGTGGGTCAGGGAAGACAGAGAAAACTGAATAATTAGCAACTGCAGGATTAAATCCACTATATCACCTACTTAAGTCAGGAGCCAATAGTGTGATAGAGATGATTACTAGCTGAATGGTGGGTGAGATGTTTTAGGTGGTAGTAGTGTAGCTCTTATAACAAATTGATGGGTAGAAGACTGTGACCATGCTTGGATTTGTCAGACATTATCTGTCTTCCACCAAAACACTCCTGAATTATTTCACAGATGAGGAAACCAAGCATAGTTTGAGTGTGGCCAGCTACAGAGATAGACAGAGAGTGATCTTAGAATAGACTTCTTTTCATAATTTGATGTCATCTTTTGTTGAAATGACAAATTAGTAATTTGCATTGAGCCTCCAAGAAATAGTATTTTCATCCTTTTTCACCTAAAACAAATGACCTTTGTCAGTAAACATTATTGGGGACTTTTAGCAAGACATTAAAAAAGTTGCTATGTATGTTGAAATTTATCAAGAGCTGTTATTTCTGCTCAGGAGGGATCCATTTAACTTTAAAATTTATGAGTCTAAGTAATAAGTTTCCTGAAAAACACAAGAAGTGTCACAAAAGAAGTATAATGTTGAATTCAGGAACATTAAAATTATTCTATGTGCTTCCTAATGGTCTTGTGCTACACTACCAGACCTTATTAAAATGAAGGAGGAGAGGCAAAAAGTAGAGATCATAGGAGAGGTAAAAAGTAGAGATCATCTGGAGCTACACTGAAACTCATTATCCAGGGTCAGTTTCACAGGAAAATACATTACAGCATTAGCAGTTGATTGAAATCCAAGGCTTGTTTTATGGTTTTTCTTCTTGGAAGAACAATGATTTACTTTAGAAGTGGTAATCGCTTCAAAGCTTTCAATAATCTCCCATATGGAACAAATGGACTTCATTAATTTAAAGACCAGAAAATTTTAAATAAAATGCTGTCATTTCTCCCATTAATATTGAGTTAACATCTTTTTGAGAAAAAGAGGCTTATCCTTTTGATTAATGTTACAAAGATTTAGTCAGTAGAGAAATCCATGGATTTTACTTTAGTTGAAGCAGTCAATTCTCTGTCAATTTTGTCATGAAATGTTTACATTATCATCTGTTCTCCTGTAGCCTTTAAAAAGAAAAAAATATAATTTCATATGCCTGAGTATTACCTCTGAGAATCATTGAAAAATATGTGTTTTGTTGATATCTATTAGACTACACCAGATATGATTACCTGTGCCTGTGTTCCTGACTTGTGCTGCCTGTCAAACTTTGGACTAATTGTGTGCATGACTGTGTTCGGAGAAAGCAAGGTATGTAACAAGCTGTTCATGGGATAAAGACATGCAGAGTGGCTGAGTGGCCAAGGGAGATGATTTAAGCTTCAGTGAAGTTCAGGTTTTAAACAAAGAGCCATCTGTGAAAAAAGCCACAGCAAGTATCCCAGCTGAGCAGTGTGGCACATTCACTTATATTCCATTAGGAAATGTTTGTTTTGTGGCCTCCATGAGCAAGACAGTTTACTGAATAGTCAAAATGCGCTGGGTGTGATGGTGCACACTTATAATTCCAGCCACTGAGGAGGCTGAGGCGGGAGCATGGCAAGTTTGAGGTTAGACTGGGCACATAAGGGAGACCTAGTCTTGAAATAAAAAATAAGAAAGGCTGAGGCTGTCGCTCGGTAGCAGAGTAGGTTCAATACCCTATATTTGAAAACAAACAAACAAGGAGACCAGAAACATACTCCCAAATAGATGCCATTTGCTGGGGATGAGGCAGTTGACAGGCAGACCAACTACCAGTTACAGCCCAGTGGGATGGGTCACAAAGATGACGGTACAGACGTGAGGCATGGAGCTGGGCGTATGTCCAAGCTCAATGAGATACTGAGAGAATTCACATAGCTTTATGTCTAGGCTCTATTTAGAGGCTACTTCGGAGGAAGAAGGAGGGAAGCATCCAGGCAGGGGGAAGACTCTGTCCAGATGAACAGTTTGAAGGAGCATGAGGCATGTGCTGGTGCACTCAGCAGGAGGAAGAAGTTTGGTGTGGTTGGCTGATAGGACTCTGGCTATGTGAGGACTCCGGTCCTTATTTTAATAGGGACCCATAATTTGAAAAGTCACCCAATGGTTTTAGGATGAGCAGTAACATCTCCCAACATTCACCTTTCCAAAAGCTGTTCCAAAAGTCATGCAGAAAGGGAAGCATGAGTAGAACAGAGCAGGGATGGAATCTCTGCCACTTGGACCTGGGCACCCAGCTGAGAACTACATAGTCTGGGGCTGACCGGACCCCAAAGGCTTACAGTCAGCTGTAGAATGGTTCACTCAATTCTGGTGGTTGATCATGATACTCCTTTGTGACCTTCCCATGACTTCTCAATGGGCCTGCGCTTCCTCAAAGCATGACAGCTGGGTTCTAAGGGCAAGTGTCCCAAGTGTTAGGCCAGAAGAAGACACAGTCTTCTAATCTAACCCAGGCCACAATGCAGTGTCCTTCAGCTGCACTCTGTCTTGCTATGGAGGTAGCCGGAAGGGGAGGAATATAACTTCTAATTCTATGAGAAAGAAGCAGATGCCAGAGAAGTCAGTGAGACCACAAAAATGATTGCATTCATCCTGGGAAATGCAGTACTACTGCAGTTGCAATTGAAAAACAGAGTACTATAGCCATCATTCTGGAAGCATGCAGCCATCTTTGAAAAAAACAATTTTCTATAAAAGTTGTAATACAAAGAAAATTGTATTGTAAGCAAGAGGGAAGGTGGAAGGAGAGGTTGAATCCAATCAGAACTCTTGAAAGAATGCTGGCATCTAGGAGGGAAGGAGCAGAAGCAGAGAGTGAATTATAGTGATAGAAGAGCGAGGTAAGGGTGACTTGCAGCAAGACAAAAGCAAAATGGGCTAGTTCTAAAGAGAGAGTCCCAGGAAAGCTGGACTCAATTTATGGGCCAGGGAAGAATCTGGGATGAACTCTCGCATTAGTAAGGCAACAAATGGGTGGAGAAGGAGAAAAACCACAGTGCCTCTGGCTCAGGAAAGTGGAGCAAAGAGACAGAATGCATAGTCCTGGGGATTCTAGTGGGGTGGTTTGGTGTGCTCTGCATATTCATGTGTGAAGCTCATTACAAAAGTCAGAGCTGGCAATCACAATCTAGTAAGATGAGGTGAATTTAAAAGGTGAATAGAGTCAGCCAAGTGGATGAAGAAAGATGACTGATATTCCGGAGAGAGGGAATTGTTTGAGCAAAATCACAGAGGCAGGGACCAGAGGATCAATGCTGTATGCATTCGCATGATTAGATTAAAAAGCAACATGTGGGCTTAAGGCTGAAGAGTCAACCAACTCTGATAATAGCAGGTTTACAGATTCAGTGTGAAATTGCCTGTTTGGGTCAATCCACATGCTCATTAATCTATGGTGTCTTTCCAGATGGGGATTGTGCTTAACATTATTAATGCCATTCAATCCAGCAAGTGTAAAAGCAGTGAGCACCGAAAACAGTGACAAGAAGCTTGTGAGTTGGCGATGGGAAGACAGGGTGATTAGGGTGATAAGAGCACAGTGAGAAGTGCTCAGGTTTTTATGATTCATATTTCACGAAGTAGGGTTAGTTTTGGAAGATCCAGGGTGAGTTCTGGCCTGTTCAGGAGAAAATAATCCATGAAAGTTGAGGGTTCAGGGCTAGGCTTTGAGGCATCCAGAAATTTCTTGCTCAAAGGAACTCAGGGCCATTGAAGCTGGAAAAAGTGGTTGTGGAGACTCTGGTCCACCCAGAAATGCTCTAGACACTTCCATCTGTGTGGATATATCTGGGGGTGTGTGTACAGCCTGCCTATTCACTTTGAAGTTATGAGTTATTAGCATTCCAGATGTTTCTGGGATCTGTTCAGGGAAGAGAACTGATTCATCCCCTGAAGTCTGTATGCTTTTGGAACCAGTAGCCTGAACTTTGCAACCTACATATTCGTCTATACAGTTCAATTGTGCTACATTATAGTCAGTTCTTATATTTTATGTATACCTTATTTAACAAGCAGATTAATATTTAAGCATTTGTTTAAGCTACTTCCTCTAGTCCATTGAACTTTCTTTGGAAATTAAATGTCAGGCTCCTGCTTAGTGAATAATTAGTCAATGCCAAAGAATGTATCTTTTGACAATCAATTAAATTTTGTAAGTATTTTATTCATGAAAGCTCATTATAAAAATGGGTGTCTTTCATTTGTTCTGGATTTTAGCTTTTTATTAAAATAAGTACAAATTATTTAAATGATAAAAACAAAACAAACAAAGCCAAAAAGTTAAGCAATCAAATAGACCATTTCTTGTCTGACTAAAACATTATGTGAAGGTTAGTTATATAATGCCACTTTAGGGGTAACAGTCCTTTGAAAGTGAAACATATCTACTGCCTCATTCCTCCTACAAGGTTGTCAATGAGACTACACTGAGCATTTCAGAATGAATGCCCTCCTTTCTTTTGCTATTTTAGGATTGCTTAATTTCAGCTTTGAAATAATTAACTAATAAGAATAATGAGGTTTTGATCCCCAGTACCAAAAAAAAAAGCAAAAAAAAAAGAATAATGAGGTGTTATGATTGATAAAACTAAGCAATAGCTTTACTATAGTAATTTCTTTCATTTTTCTGGTAATTAAGCTTTTTTAATAATCCTTCTGAATTGTAAAGTTCAGAAGAAAAATTTAAAAGATATTTCTATCATTCTGACTCCTTAATAACAATGTATCATAAGTCTCACATTTAATATAGAATATTAAATGTCAAAAGTCTCATTGTGTCTAACAGAAGATAAATGCATTATGATAAATTCTCTTTGCCAAATATTTAATAAATATTTGTTGATTGAACAGAGAAATGAGATAAGGATCAAAATTTTTGTGTAAGGCCTATGAGAAATGTGAGCCTGATTTAAGGAAGAATCTTCCGTTGGATTTTATATTTTTTAATTTCTTGATATAATAATGGGTAATACTTATAGATACTTTTAAAAGAAAATACCATAAAACTAGAAGACATTTTTTCCGATCAATCACTTTTTTTCTTAGGCACTGCACTCAGGGCTTCACGGCACCATTATTGTTTACATAGAAACAGTAATTTTTGAAAGCAGAAAAGAATGCTAAGAAAGACACATGAGAAAATAAAGTCATTCAAAACATTAGTTCTTGCCTTCCATAATACTGTGGAATAGTTATTGAATGAATGTGTCTATTAAAAAAGTAATAAATAAACTGAGAACATTCAAAACATTATTCAAAAGCTTTTTTCAGCTAAATGGATTTATAGTTTTATAGTTTGGCTATTCTCCAAATGCCCAGTAATGGTAGCATTGATTAGAGAGGAGTGGATTTGAATTTGGGGGCAAAATTTGAACTGAATAATAGCCAACATGACGACTTTGCAGTAAGGACCTCTTATCTTTCATTTTCACACCCCTTTTACCCACTTACCTCTTCCACACTCCTTTGCTTGAGGGAGTACCCATTATCTCTTTTGTCTTCCATCCATTGTTGTTTAGTTCAGTGCTTTCAAGGTGCTGGTGAGAACTCTGAAGAGAATTTTGACTTTAGAAAGCTTTGCAAGAGGATGACCTTAAATGAGAAAATGCCATTGAGGAATTCTGCAAGTTGGCCACTCCTCAGGGTGTGTCAGGAGTCATTATTATTATTACCTAAACAGCCACCTAGGGAGAGAAGAAATAACTAACTGATCATTGTAGGTGGCACAGACAAAAGAAGAAGTAAAAAGTTAGCATTTTTGTTTTCTATAAACTTTTATAAATATTGACCAATGTGGAACACAGGCAAGACCATATCCAGAACATAGTTTGTTGGATTGATTTTTTTTTCTGTATTTGAATGAACATAGTCGAAATGAATCATACAATATTATTGAAGTTGCAATCCTAGCACTAGGCTAACCTCTCAGTGTTGTATCAGAACTTGTGAAGTGGACAAATCTTGATTACTATTGTCTACCTAACTCTGACCATCAGTATGTTTATCTTGAGAACATTTTCCTCAAGTCCTGAGAAGATAAGGCAGACAGAAGTGAGAGACTCGGGTTGGTCTACTGTAATTTTGTGATTCTAGTTACCACCTGCTTGATGACTAACCTCAGCCCCTGTCTTTAGCTTCCACAGTTCTGTGGAGAACTGCATGAAAATATGCAAATGCTTCCTGAGCCCTCCTGTTTTCATATCTAGGAAGGATATCAAAGTCAATATGATAGAAAATAAACTTGTTATTTTCCTAATTCAGCTCCATCTCCCATGTGCTTCAATTAGTTTAACATTGTTAATAAAGCGGGAATATGGCCTCCATCACAAGAAGGCATGAGCTTGTACTGTGTGTCCACCAACTGTCCATTCTCTCTACTTTGTGGAAAGCTTAAGGGAGATAATTTGAACAGCTACAATCTGCACATTGCTTTTTTTCTTATTATTCCATTTGCCTCAAATAATTGTTTTAGATTGTCACTATTGTAGCAATGTGATCTCATTTACATGTGGCACCAAAAAAAGTTGATTTCCTTAGAAATAGAGTAGAATAGTGGATACCAGAGGTGATTGGTGGATTGGGGGAGGTGTTGGTCAAAAGATACATAATTACAGTTACGTAGGAGTAACAAGAGATCTATTGTACAGCAGGTGACCGTAGTTAATGAGGACAATGTATTCCTGAAAAATAGTAAGAATTTAATGTCAAGTGTTAACACTCCAAAAATGATAACTGTGTGAAGGGCTGCATTTGTCAATAAGCTAAATTTAAACCATTGCATATTGTATATATGGTTCACATACTGAAAACATAATTTTGTCAATTAAAAAACTTTTTAGACGGGATTTTAAAAATTTCCATTATTTTTAACAGTTTTATTTCCACCTAAAAGCATCTTTTAAAGGCGACTAGATTCCAATTTCTATTCCCATGGATGTTTTCCATATAATTGACATACATATAAATGCAATAAGACAGTATGAACTTGGATGCGCCTGATGCCTTTTCTTCAATATGTTTTTGAGATTCTTCTCTCTTGTATAAATAGATTATTCCTTCATGCTTGTACCAATGAATATAAGACTAAAAAGATTTTTGGGTTAATTTTGAACATTTATGACTAAAGCTGTAATGATAATTCTTGCAAAAAATATCTGCCTCTGTTTGTCTGCATAATACTGGTCAAAATAATACCAGGAAATTTTTTTACCCCCTGAGTAATGTAAAAACACAGAATTAAGAAGTCACTTAATCTTGTACATTGGGCCGAGGATTTAGCTCAGTGGTTTCGTCGCCTGGTGTGCAAGCTCAAGGACCCAAGTTCGCTCCCTGCTACCAAGAAAAATACCAAAAAAAAAAAAAATTTGTACATTTACCATTCTGCATATGTAACCAAAGAATATATGTGATAATTCTACTAAATTCTTAGCACATTGAAATTTACATATATATATATATAACAAATTCATGACATTTTAGTTTTTACAAAATCTTGAATTTTTAGTACATTTCTTTATCCAACAGATATTATACATGGCCCATTACTTGTCTGACATGTGAGAGTATTAGGAAGGACTTAGGAGACTATTTGAGACCATCACTTTGTAGCATACAGGAGGGTGTATTCTTGAAATTAACCCAGTCTGTTGCATCACATATCAACTTGATTCTTCTTGCACTTAAATTATTATTTATGATGATTATCTTCAAGTTAAGGATCATTAGTAAATACACTAAAATATTCTCCAATATATCAAGGACTCTTGCCTTATGAACTTTTGGATTGAATTCAGTTCTTTCTTGCATTATTCACTATGTTGGGGGACACGTCAAATGAGCTCATGCTTCATCCCAGGCGATTATGAGCTGTTCTATGTGAGGCACGGGTAACCTCGCAGCTGCTCCTATTAGATCTATGTTTATCTTCAGGGAGTGTCCGAGCTGTGGCATACACAAGTGTGTACTAGCTGCTCTGCATTGCCTACTGAAAATGCAGGGTTTGTGTTCTGCACAAAGTAGGTCACACAGCTAAAACTTAGCTGCCTGATTATTGAGGTTTTGATGAAGTTCTTGTTAGTAAGCACGTTCCTTTTTGGCTCTGTTGGTCACCTCAGCTTTGCTTACATGGAAAATGTAGTGATGGAGATTTTGATAAGGACCTTTCCTGAGGTTGCTGTATAAATGGTGATAGGTTATTTCAGTTCATTATTTCAGTGCCATTAGTGGGCTGCGGTAAGACTCCTTGTGCAATGCAAATTCAAATCAGGCATGTAAGAAGAACACCTTGTTGACTAGTAGGGTTGTGGTTGAAATAGCAGCTGGAGCACCCTCAGGGCTGCTGAGTCCATTCAGGAAGATGGATGTCCTGACAAGATGGTGACCCTGGCTTCTCAAATACCTGCTTCTGGTGGAGACCAGGTGGAGGAGTGAATGTGGTACAGACTGTTCTGTTTTAATATCCTTCCAAACCCATAGCATTTTCTCTTTGGGACTTGTTATTTTGTTTTGCTCATTAAAGAATATATATTTATCCAACTAAATCTTGAAGAAGCACTAGATGCCAGCAAGAAGGCACATAGAGATGCTTTTTTTCCATATTATTTCTTTTTTAATTAAGTTTATTGGTACATTTTAGATACACAATATGATGACATTCATCAGTGGGAACTTGTACCTTTACATGATATATCTTGATTCTTATTTTTTTCCCATTCCCCTGCCCTCCCTTCAACCCCTCCTCCCCTCCACATTTACAAAGATTATTTATTTGTTTCCATTTTTTTCTTTTCACACATGTGCATAGTTTGAATATTGAATAGTTTCTCTGGTGTGAGAAACTGAAAGTGTAAATAAGGATCAAAATGATGAAATAGGAAGAAAAGGTCCAAAGGGGAAGGGGAAGTGGGAGGCATAGGGAAGAGGAAAGAAGTGAAAGGTAGAGATGCTTTTAAAGAGTGATTTCAGGTCAAATAACCAAACTGTGCTAGAATGGTGGCCGTAGTTGATTATTGATCTGTGGAACAGAGTAGTTTCTTTTTTTTATTACTTTATTAGTACATGTGTGTAGTGCATTATGTTCACATTCCTTGTGTGAAGCTGGTACATAACATATCTTAATTCTTTTTTATCCCCTTATCTTCCCCTCCGCTCTCCTCCCTAGATGTCTCCCAAATAGGGAGGGAATCAAGAGAACAGAGTAGTTTTGTATTCTTTGCTTTGATTCACCTTTCTCAAGTTTGCTCAAGGAAACAGTCCCCTAGTGCTGCGAAAACTCCCTTAGCCATCCCACACTGTACTTCAGGGCTTGCAAGCATTTTAATAAAGGGCCAAATTGTGCATGCTTTAGTGTTTGTGGGGCATTTGTTATCTGTAGCACTACTTACCCCTGCCTTTCAAGCATAAAAGCAGCCAGAGACCATGTATCAACAAGCAGCAAGACTGCTTTCCTATGAACTTTATTTATAAAATAGGTGGTTATTTATAAAATAACCTATTTATTTATAAAATAGGTGTTTGGCCAGCTCCTGTCCATTGCTGATATCTGCTCTGTGTGGTGTTCCATGTTACAGCACAGGGTTCAGTCAAGCCACTCTGGAACTTCACTTCATGTATCCCAGCATCAAAAGCAGGCACAGAGCCAGGTGTGGTGGTGCACACCAGTAATGCCAATACTCTGGAAAGCTGAGGCAGAAAGTTTGCAAGTTTCAGCCCAGCTTGGGCAACTTAGCAAGTCTCTGTCTCAAAAATATATATATATATATAAAAAGGCAGGGATAAGGCTCAGTTGGAAGGCCCGGGGTTCAATCTCCAGTACCACCAAAAATAACAACAAAAAGAGTAGACTCAGCCTTAAACAAGAGGCTGGTATTATTTTTGAGGCAAGAAAAACTTTAATCGAATTGTAAGTTACAAAACTGTCCCTCTTTAGAGAAGATTGTTCAATTTTTCAAACATCTTATAATTTACAACTTAGAAATTACTTCAGAAAATATTTCAATTTTAAGTTACTTGGTTGTTTTTGAGTCAGTAGCCACCATTACATTAACAGATTTAATTACATGTATGTGAATGTTGCACATAAACAACCAAACTTAATGCAAATTTTGTTTGTATTTTTGTATATTGGAAGTTACCTTCAGATAAATCACAGCTTGTCAGACTTAATATTTAAAAATTATTCAATGATGAAAACAAAAATGACTGAGTACATGTCCTTGAAATAAGTAGAATTTTTTATATGCCATTAAATATGTGAAACATAATTAACCGAATATATATATGAAACACGCTTGATGTTACTTCAGGAAGTAGTTAACTAAAATACTTCATTTGTCATTATGGATAAAATGTTATTTGTGGATTTCTTAAGAACCACTTTTAAATATTAAAAAAGGTAGAACATAATCTTTTTTAATGATGTAAGTAAAAAGTTTGTTTTGTATTTTCATTTTAGAAATAAAACTCTAGGAAAGGTGCACAAACAATGGACATTTGTGTGCTCTAAACGGGAGGGTCACTTGTGCTTACTTTGCCACATTATTTCTCTCTCTATCTCTCTCTTTCTCTCTCTCTCTCTCAACAGACACACATTTTCACTTTGTTTTTCCTATAATAGTTATTGCAGATATCTTAAGTCCCATCTGTAAATGCTTCAACATGAATCTCCTAAAAACAGCCAATGCTCCCACTGGGCTGCAGTGCAGTCCTCACCCTAGTGAAATGTAACATTGATTCTCATGTCAGTCCTGTTTCCTCCACTGTCCAGTAACGCTCACCTGTGACAAGCATGCATGGTCATGTGGGTGGCATGTGATGTGAGTGTGTGAATCTCTCCCACTTTGGACCTAGAATCCAGTCAGAGATGCTGCATTACCCTAGATGCTGTGCTGACTTAGTGTTCTTTCATCTAGAAGACTGCAGGGAGCTTTTTCTTCCATGGGTTCATTTATTTAAACAGTCCTAGCATCTGTTATGCAGAATTAAATGAAGACACGTATATATATATATATATATATACAACATGAAATGACTAATGTCTCTGAAATGATTGTGAGTTTTTATATGTAATACTCATTTAAATGATTGATCAATGAGTAAAATAAACATTTTTATATCACTTTGCATCCTTCCTGTGATCTATCATCATTGAAACAAAGGGGTTAAAATAAGCAATTATTAAGTAGCTCATCTATATATAAGTTGGAGTGAGTATTTTGTGTTACTAACTTTGAAACAGAAACATACAGATTTATTTTACATATCAGTCAACTTTATAAGGTGTTTTGTTTTCTTTTTGTTGCAAATGATTCCCCTCAAGCTACTGGAACACAAGTTTTCTGCTTTATTATCCTGATTTCAGAAAAGACAAATTTGAAACCAGAATTCATACTTTACATTAAACAAGCAAATAAAAAAGAAAAATCAATATTATTTGTTCTGTGGATCAAATTTCTGCCCATAAATTCCCTAAAATTTTATTTTAAACTTTAGTATTTAAAAATCACACTGAAAAAATGGGTGTTAGGCTCTAGGAAAAATATGCAGTACTGTCCTTTGTATATATCTACAGAACTGACAACTTGAGAAGCATGTGGATTTGTAAGGTTTGTGGTAAAATGTGGTAGGCTATTCCTTCATCATTAGCATTTCATGACACAACACTGGTTTAAGGGTCTTATATTTTCAGTGAAGAGAGAACAGACACAAGTGACACCTTGGAGCAGGAACATGGTGGGCAGGATGATGGAAAGGACATGCTTGGGTGTGGGGAGCTGAGGTAGACTTCAAGGAGGGATAGAATTTGGAAGAGAGATGCTTTCCTGGATGCCTTTTGGAAAGGAAGCTTAAGGATATTAGAATTTGTTTTATTTGTCATGGGAAAGTGTGGTATTGTATTGCATAGCAACCTTCTTTAGAAAATTTGTATGACTGCCCACCATTAATGAGAAGGGAGAGATTAGAATCAGTAAGGTAATTGGAAATCCACTGAAAAATCTGGGATAGACATGATTGGTTGAACAGAATCAGAGTGTATTTAATTCACTTTTTTAACTGTCCCTTCCCCTGTTTCTAGGTTGGATCTTCAGCAGGGTGAATGAACAGAATTTAGTGGCAGTAAGAGGCAGAAAAACAAGACATGGGGCTTTGATGTCAGACATGCTGGCTCAAAGATCAGTTCTGTTAGTAGAATTTTTAAATATGAGACTAATTATTTAAGCACTCTGAGTCTCTTCAAATGATAATCTTCTGAAAGGGCTGAGTGAATGACCACAACAAATAGTATCCAAAACATGAACTATACCCACTAAATGTTCTCTTTTGTTGCTTGTTTCAAGAGCAAACTGGTGCCATTTCCATTCTAGCAATTAGGCGTCTACCTTGTTCCTAATAATAAAATAATTTACTGCACATGAATGAATCCCAGTGACAGCCCCAGTCCTGACCTCTGGTCCCATAACTGTTCTCCACATTTGGCCTACCTTGGCCTTCCCTACCCTTGGACCTAGTCCAGTGCCTTTGCAGCCAGTACTACGTGTCTACATGGTGAGATGTGGGGTTAACTAATGGTTACAGGGAGCAGGAGAAATGGAAAAACATGTTGGATGCAAGGAACTTTGCCAAGAATTAGCTAGATTTGATAACTATTTGGATGCTAGGGAAAAATGGAAGAAATAAACATCATACTAGAAGGCTTCTTTCATTTCTGTGTGTTGAAAGGAAGGTGCCACTAACAATGAAATAGAAAGAAAGAAGTAGCCCTGGAGAAGCTAATTTCTTTTACAAAACGTATTAGACCTTTGTCTAATGTATGAAGAGCAGGCAACATGTTCTCACATGCCCACCACTCAAATGCTCAAATGCTGTTATTGCATCTGCCTGTTGCAACTGAAATATTTCAGACATGGCACTGTTCCCAGCTCTGATCCCCTCCTTTGTTCCTAACCAGTGGCTCTTCTGCTTAGTGATTAACCTTCCCATTCATATGTCCAGTTTTTAAAAAAATATTTATAGTATAGGTATTAACAGTAAACAACAGGATGTTTTGTTATACCTACATACATTGAAATGATCACTACAGAGAAATTAATATATCATCCCTTACACAGTTATCTCTTTTTTGTGGAAGTATAAGGAAAACTAAAATCTATTCCCTTAAGAAATTTCAATGTGTAGTATAATAGTAACTGTAGCCTTCCTGCTCATTTTTAGCCTTTTACTAACTAAAGCTGTAAACAACAAATGCTGTGGTTTGGTGTAGTTTTACATAAATGGTAGCACTGCAATTGCCTGATTCATTCAAAGTTGTGTTTCTGAATTTTCTACAGATAGTAGAGTATGAAGTACATTTACCATTTCATTCTATCATGTCTGATTTTCTCTTTTCTTAGTAACTCAACAATTAGGTTCTTACTAGTTTTTTTTAATCTACTGCTACATTAAGTATTTCTGTACATCTTTCTCTTTTGAGGATGTTTGTTTCAAAATACCTTGAAGGATATATATCCAGACATAGGAAAGAGAGCCATTGTTAATTTTACAAAGTCTTCAAACTGCTAACAAACTTAACTGTCACTAGGAGTAGGTGAGAGATCCCATTTTTCCATAGCCAGCCTACACTTGCTATGTGACAGTGAATGCTGCCAACTTTTCAAATTTAATTTAATTTTCTCTGACTACTTGGGAAGTTGAACATACAAATATTATACTTTAATTACCCTTAAGTCTATTGAGTGTTTTATAACCTTGTATAGTTTTCTTTATTCTGGCTGTTCATGAAAATGCTATTAATATCTCCCATTGATTGTCTATTAATTGTCCTTTATCTTACTTTAAACTCCCATTGGCAATACAGACCTATTAAATTAGTTTTTATTAGTTTCAATTTTTTCAAATGCAGCTTAAATTTGTTGAATTTTCAAGAATGCTTTATTTTTATGACAAATAATGCAGGCATGTGTTGATATCTGCTCTAAGCACATTGTGCTTATCTATTTGACTTTCATTTATTACTTTAAATTTTTATATAACAGATGATTTCAAATGTATACAGATAGGACAATGCAGTTAATTCCCAGGTGTCTGTCAGTTTGAACACTTTAAACACTTATCACATCACAGGCACACACTCTTGATGTCACTTACTGCTTGTGATACTAACTGCTGAGTAGCTGGCTGAGCTAGCATTTCTTATGTTTTTCAATTGAAAATTTATTTTTCTTGTTATTACCTGAGATGGATTTTTCTTTTTCACTTTTTGGAGGAAGAATTGAACTAAGATATCATTCTAGATTCACAGGTCCAGAGCTAATTTAGTGTGTGTGTGTGTGTGTGTGCGCGCGCGCGCACGTGTATGTGTGTTACTTTTTTTTATATGGTTTCAGGTTGTAATAAATAATTTGAAACTTTTTTCTTCTACTCTACTTTTTCCTTTAATTTGTCTCTTCCTTCATTCTTTCTGATCTGCTCAGTTGAGATCTTTGACCACAGTGCAGTTTTGTCTTGGGTGTGTGTGGTTTTCACTTCTTAGACTCACAGGAACCTGACATCAAGGCAATTTCAGTGGGAAAAAACCCCTATAGTCTGCATATATGGGAGCATGGAGAGTTTTGCATCTATGCAAATGGGAAGCACAATGGAATGTCAGGTATCGAATAACACAGGTGAGTACCAAGCACCAGGAGAGTAAGAGCAGCCTTCCTAGAAGGGGTGATTACTGGGAGGAGCAAATTTAGCTGAATTGTTCAGGGTCCTGAGAAGATTTCAAGTTAAATGGAACCAGACATTTCTAGAGTGGTGTTTTAAACCATGTGGCACATGAAATTGTGTTTATTTTCCTACAGATCTCTGTTAGAATTGAGAGAATTCTGGTAAAGGTCCAGTAAAGGGCAACAGAAATTCTTGCCTTTGCTTTGTATTATTTCATGAAAATCTGTGTGGGACAAAACTGGTTTATATTGTGGCATTTCCTTCCTCCATTCTCATAGTGTATTGGGATTAAGGCAAAATGCAAGAATTTTCTAAAAGAGGAAAAAAATCTGAGGAGCAAGCATAATATTTTGCAATTTGAAAATTCAACATTTGTTTTCACAATGCCATCAGATGCAGTGATATTTTACATTGCACTCTGAAGCAGAACATCTTGACATTTTTCTATTTAAATATTTACTATTCATTGCTGTATTTATTATTCATATCTTGAATCTCTTTTGTTTTACTCTTTTAAAATTTACTCAGAACCTTTAATCATGCTTCAAAATATCTGCATAAATAAAATGTTTACAAGATTCAAGTGTTCATGTAGATAGTTTTCAAAAAATAATGTTAAATTATAACAAAAATTTTCAGAGTACATGAATTTAATAAAAAATATGAAAGGTCCATAAATTAACTATTAACTTGAGCCCATCTATTATCTATATAATGTATTTTAAATTTATATATGTCCTGTTCATCCTGTTCAGGATAGGATAGGAAAAAGATTAAGAGGTGTTAAATTAACAAAGTATGTAGAGACATCCTTGTCCAATATCCCATTCATTATGTGTGTTGGATGCTGGAGAAGTGTTGGCCTTTTGGGATTGAGTCTTCAGTCATGGATTTATTGTGTATAGTTCACAAAGTATACATTAATATCCAGCAGTATAGATGCCTTGTGAAACTTTCATGGTATGCAAATATTTAATCTACCATTAAGAGAGGTACACACTTGAGGGTGAAATGAGAATCACCCCTCCATAGAAGCAGCGGAGGCCTGGTCTGGCCGAACTAGGAGAGGCCATGTCTATAGTCTAAGCCTGGACACTGGGTCCAAATTCTATTGGGGCTGCTCCCATCATCCCACTACCTGCTGGACTATAGAAAGCATATTACAAAAATCTTTTTTGAAATAAATTTGACAACTTCTATGAAGTACCTTGGAAGACAAATTAATGAAACCGACTCTGGAAGAGATATAAAATTTGAATAGCACCTATTAAAGAAAGTATATTCCTAGATTGAAAACCTTCTTATTTGACAACAACAGGCTCATATACATTTTAACTGATGAATTACATAAAACATTTAAAGCAGAAAAAAGAAGGAACACTTCTCCCCTCATTTTAGGAAATCAACATTGTGCCAATACTAAAACTGGATAAAGATAATAGAAGAAAAAAGTATGAACATAGATAGAAATTTGTTTAACAAAACAAACTATTACAAGTCAGATCTGGCAGTATGCAGAAAGTGGTTTTATTATAGGGATGGCAGTGTTGGTTCAGCATTGGAAGATCCACCCCCAAAAGTCATCATTTAAACAGAAGAAAGGAAAAAGCCATATGATCCTGCCAGTAGTAGTTGGACTAAATTCTACAGCTGTTCATGGTAAAAGCTATCAGAAGACTAGAAGTAGAACAGAACCTTATCAACAGATAAGACATGTACTCCATGCTTCCAGCAAAAATGCCTTATATGAATGGAAAAGATACAATGCTTTCTCCCTAAGTTGGGGGAGAAGGGTAGATATGCCTACTCTTCATCTGTCCATTAAACCTTGAAACCTAGGCCCAAACTCAAAGAGTCTGGCAATAAAAAGAAACAAATAGCATAGGATTGGCAAGGTAGAAGTAAAATATTTAGAAGTAGATGAAATGATCATCTACAGAGAAAATACAAAGAAATCTCTAGGAGCCTCTAGAACTTGTATTTGAATTTAGCAGGATTAGAAAACACAAGGTATATATATATAAATTTAGGTCTATATATACTTGCTATAAATGAAGAATTGGATATTGAAATTTAAAAGTTATGTAGGAGTACAAAGTACCTAGAAAAGAAAAAAGAAAAAGAAATAACTGTGCTGGAAGACATTTATTACCTAATTTTAAGACTTCCTCTAAAGCTACAGTAATCAAGGCAAAGTTGGCACGAGGAAAGACATATAGATCAATGGAACAAAACAGAGAATTTAGAAATAGAACCACACAAATATCTTCCACTGAGTCTTGAAAGATTATTTAACATTAACATTTTACAGAACATAAGCACATCGGAAGAGGAGAGGAAAAGATAGTGTTTCAGCAAATGGTACTAGAACACCTGGTATCTGTATGTGAAAAATTAACCTCAAACCTTTATTTCCATACATAAAAATAACTTGAAAGGATCTGTGAACCTAAATATGAAAGCCTAAAAATATAAAACTTTAAGAAGAAATTATAAGGGAAAATGTTCATGAATTTAGGGTAGGCCAGAATTTCCTAGGATCCAAAAAACATGATGTATAAAAGAAAAAAATTGATAAATGAGATTCCATCAAAATTTAGAACTTCAAAATACATCCTTAAGAAAATGAAAAGTAGTCCTTAAACAGACCATATTTGGGGCCGGGGATTTACCTCAGTGGTTCCACCACCTGCCTCACAAGCGTAAGGATCCGAGTTCGATCCCTGGTAAGGAAAAAAAACCCTAGACCATATTTATAATACATAAAATCTATGACCGGAATATATAAAGATCTCTTACAACTCATTAATAGACAACCCGATTGTAAAGTATACACAGGAAGATGATAAACAGCCAGTACAGCACAAGGAAAGGTGTGTAACACTAGAATCAGAAAAATACTAATCAGTACAATAGCAAGATCATATTATACACTCATTAGGGAGATGAAGCTAAAATTTTTAAAAGAACAAATGTCAGCTTAGGTGTGAACCAGTTAGAACTTTCTAATACTGCTAATGTGAATGTAAAATGATAAAACCATTTTGGAAAACAATATAGAGATTTCTTGTATTACTGTTAAGAACTAACAGTTCTGTTCTTAAGTTTTTACTATAAGAGAAATGAAAACACACATTCACAGTAGATTTGCATATACAAGTTGACTATCCCTTATCTGAAATTCTTGGGACCAGAAGTGTTTCAGATTTTGGTTTGAAATCCACTTGATCTGCAAAGAGGACAGATACTCCTGATTTTTTGGGGGGTTCCTGTTGCATGGAGTATTGTTTTCCACCCCTTTACTTTCAGTCTATGAGTTTACTTTTGAATTAAGTGTGTTTCTAGTATGCAGCATATTGTTGGATCTTGCTTCTTAACCCATTTTGTCAGTCTATTTCTTTTGATTGGTGAATTGAGACCATTAATGTTGAAGGTTATGTCTGATACATACTGAGTTATCACTGTCATGACTTTTTCTTTTTATTGGATTCTCCCCCTTTCCATTTAATTTCTTGTCATGCCCAATGGATTCATTCTGCTGTGCTTCCTGGGATTGTGATCCTCATTTTCTTTTCCTAGGATATTGTGTAAAAATTTTTGGAGTGCTGGTTTGGTATTCATGAAGTTCCTAAGGTGCTCTTTGTCATGAAAGTATCTTATTTCTCCATCAATTTTGAAAGATAGTTTTTCAGGGTACATCAATCTGGGTTGGAGGCTGTTTTCCTTTAGGGATTGAAATATGTCACTTCAACTTCTTCTTGCCCTGAGGCTTTGTGTTGAGAAGTCTGCTGTGATTCTGACGGGCTTTCCTCTGTATGTGATTTATTTCTTTTCTCTAATTGCTTGTAGAACTGTGTTCTTCTGTTGAGTTTCTGAAATCTTAACAATTATATGCCTATGTGTACATTTTTCTTTATCAAGGTTAGTTGGAGTCCTATATGCCTCACTTATCTGTATGTCAAGTTCTTTTCCCCTGCTTGCAAAGTTTTCTGCCATCACTTCTGTGAACAGTTTTTTATGTCATCTGCACTCTCTCCTGTTTCTTCATTGCCTCCTATCTGTCTGATGTTATTCTTCTTTGCATTGTCTAGCAGCTGCTGGATTGATTTCTTATGGTCCCTTACTATTTTTAAGAAATTTTTTTTTCCTTATCACTAATTGCAATCTTATCTTCTATATCTGAAATTCTGTCCTCACATTGGCTCATTCTGCTATGCAAACTTTCATTGGAGTTTTTAATCTCCTGGAAATCAGTTTGGATCTGTTTTATGGATTTCATTTATTTTCTATGTTGGGATTCCATCATGTTCCTCAGCTCCTCTGTTTTTTCATGTGTGTCCACTCTAGATTTATTCATCATGCCTTGCACTATGGGCACAATCTCTGTTGTTATCTGAGAAATTATTTCTGATTTCATTTTTTCCAGATCCTCCTTTGTTGCCAGTTCATTGAGTCCAGGTGGTTGAATATCAGATGGTTCCATCTTGTTGCCCTTTGGGGTTGCCTTAGGTGATCTGGAATTCTGGTTTTGAAACTTGTTTAAGTGTCTTCTTATTTCAACAGATGCAGCCTCCTGTGCCTTTGTTGAGGCAACTCTTTGCTCACTCAGTGGTCTTGAATTCTTAGCAAGCCACTGAGCAGCCTTCTCTCTGCTGCTCACCAGTACACTAATTCCTGGGTTCAGAGTGGTGGCTTTCTGCATCCCTGAGCTGACCTGTTGTTTTGGTGGGCTTCTGGCTGGGGTCTATGCACACTTGGGATGGTATCTAGGTGTGCCTCTAGCTAGGACCCCTATGCAGCTGTTGTCTGGGAGGGCCTTTGTCTGGGGGCTGTGCACCCCAGTTCCTATTGTGTGAGCAAGCTTCTGGCTATGGTCTAGCACACTTACTTATGGTATCAGGGCCAACGTCTTGTTGTTGCTTGTGTGCCTGTGCAGCTCTTTTCCAGGTGGGCCCTTGGCTTGGGCCAGTATGCCCCAGCTTTTGGGGTTGGGGCACAGCCCTGTCTGGCATCTGCTTGCAGCTATGCTGCTCTGGTCCACACCACTGCTTCCCTAACTAAGGTTGTCTCATGTGCCTTTATTGCAGAGATTTTCTTCACTTTCCTGGGCTTTCATTTTCATCAAGGAGCCTCAGAGAGGCCCTTTTTCTGTTGTTCATTTCTTCTCTATCTTTTTGATCTCAGATCAATATCCTTTATATCCCCTGCAACTCTGTGGTGTGGATTCAGGTAATGGCTCTGCACAGCCATGGAGGGGGTGCTGGTATCTGCACAGCTCATCTCCTGGGCACTGAGCGGGGGGGTTGCTTCTCGGTGCTCTGGGGTGGAAAAGTTTCCCGAGAGGCTCACCTCCTTGGCACTGTGGGGGGGGGGCTCTGCTTCTCAGTGCTCTGGGGCAGTGGTATGGTGGCCCACGAGGCTCACCTCCTTGGTGCTAAACTTGGGTAATTGACCCTTGTATTTCTCCTCAGAATATTTGTATTCTGTTCTTCAAATTTATACATTGCAATTTCACTCATTTTCTTAAAATCTGCTTTACCTGAGTCTCTTCTCTGTTTTCCATATCAATGAAGAACACTTATTCCTTAACAGAATAATTACCAAATTCTTGCTCTTGATCAGCAAAGCCTCCAATTTCATCATGACCTGGTCTAAACTATGCCTTCCAGGCTGCCCTCCAAGCATTGCCCTTGACCTGAAGTGTCTTCTAAATATTCTGTGCCACATGGCCAGGAACAATGTTATGCCACCAATTGTTGTTTATGTGACTGCACCTTCCTTTAACAGTTTGCTCTCCATAGATCACTCCTTTTCTCTTCTCTGACAGTGGGCACCATGACCTTCATAAAGAGAATCAGCTATAAATCCTGCCATTGGACCTGGGAATAATTCAAGGAGCAGGGATTAGTCAGGACCTAGAACTGCCTACTAGGCAGTTGAATAGCCTGGGGAAGCCACTATCACTGTCTCCAAGGATGGCCATTCACAGTGAAATAAAACTTCTCTGAGATTTCCAAGCTCTGGTTTATTATAATAACCTGACAATTCCTGTGATTGATAAAGAGAATTGTGACAGTAGGTGAGACTTCCTGAAACTATATCTCAACCTTAGCCTTTGTTTAAAGCTCAGATCAAGTCTTGACATTAAATAAGCATTAATTCTATGTACAGCCTTCACTGGCTTCCCTGATCAATATTTATTGCCTCAGTGTCTTAGCAAAGATACCGACCCACTGATATCAGGCCTCTTCTAGTAACTAGGTTCTATCTTCACACCTGTACTGTAAGTTACTGAGGACATCATTTCCAACAAAAAAAGGAAAAGTAAATTTGCGCAAAGGAAAATGAATCACATGAGCTTCATTTTGATTCTGTGTGTATGTCTAATTCTAGTGGTTATCCCCTGTCTAGTGATAATCCCCTATCTGCTGTTATAAAAGACAAAAATATTTGAGAAATGAAGGTTCATATAAATCTTTCACTGCAAAGTCTTCCCTGAGCTAACACAAGATTAGTTATAATATATAACTGTTGTACAGCATTTGGTAACAAGGCCACTCTCCCAGACTCTCCTGGGATATTATATAATATGGAAACATTTCTAGTTCTGAAGCATTTCAGGCCCCTAGAGATTTAGTAATTGGACTGTGAATCTGTAATACATAAACATGGTTTGTATAACTCAAAATTATAGAATCATATTAAATAGTAAAATGTTTTGATCTTTGGCCCCCATCTTCTCTTTTTATACTTGATTATATGAGTCAGCTTTCTATGATAATGAAATGCCTGAGACAATTAACTTATGAAGAGAAAAGGGTTTTTACTGGTTAGGAGTCCAAGGTTAGGCAGCTTCTGGCAAGAGCAGCTCCTCATGGCAAGAGCATGTGCAGGAGCAGAGAGCTTTGTGAGCCAGTATGCAAAGAGTGGAACATGAAGGGGCCAGGCTCACACCATCCTCTTCAAGGGCAAATGCCCAGTGGCCTAAAGGTCTCCACACTTCCAGGAAGTCCACAGCACCTCCTAGCAGCACCACCCTGGGGACCAAGTCTCTAACATATGGAACTCAGGGACATTTGACATCCAAAATAGAGCACCAACTTTTCAGAACTTGCCCCCAAATGTGACATTTTATATGGATTTTTATCTGTAGACAGTCATTTTTATATAAATTGTTGGACATTTCTCTATCATTTTCTAGTAACCTTTTTAAATAACCGAGAAAAAGAAATGTGAATAATATCACCTACCTTTTGTATTGTTTAAGTGGTTTATTTTAGAAAAATTATTCAATTGTAGTCAAAGGTGTTTTCTACTTTATTTTTTCCAATACATTTAGGTGTAAGGCTCTGATTCTTGGATCTCATATTTACTTGCCTTTTTTTTTAAGGAAGGGTATTCAGTAAATATTATTTTTATTTTCCAAACAGAAGAGGTAGGAATGTAGGATCTCTTATGTATGAAATTGGCTTTATTTGTTCTAAACACTAGTTTAGCTGTGCATTGAATTATAATTTCTAAATTCCTTTCCTCTATGAACTTAAAAAAGATACTATTTTTATTTTTACATATTTACAGTATAGGTTCCTTTTATGTTTTTCCTTGTCTTTTTTGTTGTTGTTGTTTTCAGTACTGAGTATTGAAATGAGGCCTTTGCAGTGAGCTACATTAAATTTTTAAAAAAAATTTGAAACAGGGTCTCACTCAATCACTAAGTTATCAGGTTGGTCTTAAATTTTCAATCTTTCCACCTCAGCCTTCCAGTGTGCTGGGATTACATGTGTGTGACACCAAGTGTGGCTTTGTTATTATCTTTATTGTAGTATTATCATGCATTTGCCTTTATTGTTTTTTTTTTTTTTTCGGTACCAGGGATCGAATTCAGGACCTTGTGCTTGCGCTGCAGGCACTGGAACCACTGAGTTAAATCCCTAACCCCTGCATTTGCCTTTAAGTAAATACAATAATTTTGAGGATAAATGTATAATGGTAACCTTGGACATCCATCTAAGGGCTTTTCTAAGACTCTGAGTCATATTTTCTTTTACTTTATCCTTTCCTCTCATGGAATTGCTACTCATAATTCTCTAGTAGATTACACAACTTTTCTTTCTAAAATTAAAGTAAAGTTTTAAAATCACTTTTAGAAAAAGATGTTTAAAGCCTTTTTCTCTGTAGGTTTTATATTATTAGATTTTTGTTTTCTTAATTTAATCTATGCTTTATGGAAGTAAACACAATTAAAATACTTTGTTGTCCTAAAATTGTACTTTAGATCGATTTAGAGATTATTATCTCCCTGAAATGAGAAAGGAATCCCAGAGTACTCTTCCTGGTATTTGTGGTTTTATATTTATTTTTTAGATAATGACTAGTAATATATGTTAAGCACTCACATTCCAGGCACCTGTCCTTAATTCTGTAAATGAATTTGTAGTTGTCACTCAAAAGCTGCATTTTTTAATAGAAATCTTTCATCTTTGTGACATAATTACTTAGGTATAATGTGTATGTCCGATATATACCCCAAATTAATGAAAACCACTCTTGTGTAGATAAGCAACCACATAGGAGGCATATTGTTCCCTGTTGGAGTCTGATACACTACAATGGCAAGATTTCATGGAATACTGCCAAATAAGTGTAAGGGGGAAGCAGCTTCCACAGACCAAGGGCTCAGCAGCTACTTGGTAACACTGCCCAGTTTGAACTCCACTCATGATGGTAAGGATTTCTGTGAAAGTTCAGCATGGACATTTTTATTGATTCCCTTTCTCTTTGTCAATGATCAAATGAATGCCTGTGTAGCAGCAGGATGGCAGAACATCACTCTCTTAGGTTCAAAATCATGTTTCAAGTTGAGAATCTTGTGTCCAAACTGATTCTCTATCATTAGATATAGGCTTCATTCTGTGTCCTGTCCTTCCAGATTAAATTGAATCCTACTCATGAGACAAATCAGTATGAAAATCAAGGCACTGCACTGTAAAGTGACCAGAGTCATTCCAAGAATATTGCAGTGCTCATGTCCATGTGGAACAGCCAAACTCCAGGGAAGAAAGTAACAGAAGACTCTTCTTTCTACTAATAATTTGCTCATAAGCCTATTGTTTACTTATGCTTTATACCAAGATATAAACTATGTTTTTGTATAATAAGATATTTCAGTAATACCTCACAAACCGTTGCATCTTATTTGGGACTTATAAAGCAAAGCCACATTACTCATACCCTTTTTTGGGGTCTGCAAGTAAACTTTTGACTTATCTAGCCTTTTATGAATTGGCAAGAGGCATCTTTCTCTTAAGAATTTCCCAGAGAAGTGCCCAGGAGGAGGCTCCCCAACTGCCATTCCACCACTCCCAGGCTAGAGAAGGTGAGCCAATTCCAGCACCCAGGATGAGGCTCCCTGGCCACCATTCCACCGCTCCCAGGCTAGAGGTGGTGAGCCAATCACAACACCCAGGAGGAGGCCCCTGGGACATCATTTCACTGCTCCCAGGGCAGAGGAGGTGAGCCAATCCCAGGGCCAAGGAAGAGGCTCTGTGGCCACCATTCCACTGCTCCCAGAGCAGAGGAGGTGAGCCAATGCCTGTGCCCAGGAGGAGGCTCTGGGATGTCATTCCACTGCTCCCAGTGCCAAGGAGGTGAGCCAATCCCAGAGCCCAGGAGGAGGCTCCCCATCTGCCATTCCACCACTCCCAGGGCAGAGGAGGTGAGCCGATCCCAGCACCCAGGAGAATCCTCCTGGGATGCCATTTCACCACTCCCAGAGCAGAGGAAGTGAGCAGCGCAGGCACCAGCAGTACGTCCCTCTTGCCTGGGGAAATGAGAAAACAAGGAAACAAGTCTCAAAAACAGACTTCCAGATCACCTACAGCAATCCCAAAGGGAAACAAGATGGAACCATCTGATAGGCAAACACCTGGACTCCCAGAACTGGCAACAAAAGAGGATATGGAAAAAATGAAATCAGAAATAATTTCTCAGATAACAGCAGAGATTGCATCCATAGGGTAAGACATGATAAATACATCTAGGGAGGACACAGATAAAAAAGTAGAGGAGCTGAGGAACATGATGGAATGCCAACATAGGAAAAAAATGGAATCCATAAAACAGATACAAACAGATTTCCAGGAGATTAAAAACTCCATTGAAAGTCTATGCAGCAAAATGAACCAATGTGAGGACAGAATTTCAGATATAGAAGACAAGACTGCAATTAGTGACCAGAAAAAGAAAAATTGCTTTAAAATTGTAAGGGACCATGAGAAATCAATCCAGCAGCTGCTAGATGATGCAAAGAAGAAGAACATAAGATTGATTGGAGCCAGTGAAGAAACAGGAGAGAGGGAAGATGAAATAAAAAAATTGTTCACAGAAGTCATGGCAAAAAACTTCCCAAATAGGGGAAAAGAACTTGACATAGAGATAAATGAGGCATATAGGGCCCCAACAAACCATGATCAAAAAAAGTCTACACATAGGCATATAATAGTTAAGATTCTAGAAACCCAACAGAAGAAGAATATTGTACAAACATTTAGAGAAAAGAAACAAATTACAAACAACAGAAAGCCCATCTCAATCACAGCAGACTTCTCAACACAAACCCTCAAGGCAAGAAGACCTTGGAGTGCTGTATTTCAAGCTCTAAGGAAAAACAGCCTCCAACCCAGATTGATGTACCCTGCAAAACTATCTTTCAAAATTGATGGAAAAATAAAATACTTTCATGACAAAGAGCACCATAGAAACTTCGTGAATACCAAACCAGCACTCCAAAAAATTTTACACAATATCCTAGGAAGAAACAATGAGGATCACAACCCCAGAAAGCCCTGCAGCATGAATCCATCAGGCACAACAAGAAATTAAACAGAAAGGAGGAGAATTCAACAAAAACAAAAAGTCATGACAAGAATAAATCAATACATATCAAATATAACCATCAATGTTAATGGTCTCAATTCACCAATCAAAAGAAATAGACTGCCAGAATGGGTCAAGAAGCAAGACCCAACAATATGCTGCATACAAGAAACACACTTAATTCAAAAAGAAACTCATAGACTGAAAGTTAAAGGGTGGAAAACAATACTTCATGTGACAGGAACTTGAAAAAAAAGCAGGAGTAGCTATTCTCTTTGCAGATCAAGTGGCTTTCAAACCAACACTGATTAAGAGTGACAAAGAAGGACTACATCCTTGAAAGGGAACAATCTAAGAGGAAGAGATGATAATCATTAATATCTATGCACCAAACACTAATGCACCCAACTATATAAAACAAATACTAATGGACATGAAAAATCATATAAGCACAAATACAATAGTAGTGGGGAACCTTAATACCCTACTCTCACAAATAGATAAATCAACTAGACAAAAAATAAACAACAAAGTACCAGAACTCAATCAAACTCTTGAAGAAATGAACTCAACAGATATTTACAGAGTGTCCCACCCCACAAAGTCAGAATATACATTCTTTTCAGCTGCACATGGATCTTTCTCTAAAATAGACCACATACTCGCTCATAGAACATGTTTAAGTAAGCATAAAGGAATTGAAGTTATCCCCTGTATATTATCAGACCATAGTGCAATGAAATTGGAGATCAATAGCAAAAGAAACCACAAGAATTTCATAAACACATGGAAACTGCACAACACACTTCTGAATAAGCAATGGGTCACAGAGGAAATTAAAGAAGAGATCAGACAGTTCCTACAACTAAATGGCAATGAAAATACAACATATCAGAATCTTTTTTTAATTAAATTTATTGGTACATTTTAGCTATACAATACAATTATATTTATCATTGGGATCTTGTACTTTTACATGATGTATCTTTGTTCTTATTTTTTCCCCTTCCCCTTCCCTCCCTTCACTTCCTCAACCCTTCCCTATTTGAAAAGACTTTGTTTCCATTTTTTTTCTGTTTCTCATATTTTTTCATTTCCCTTCTTTCCTTTACCCTACCCCTCCCACTTCCCCTGCTCCTTTAGACATTTTCGTCCTATTACATAATATCAATTATACATTGTTTTAATTGCAGTATCAAAATTTACAGGATATTTCCACAGATTTTGCAGAATTTAAAAGGATATAGAAAGCATATTACAAAAAATCTTTTTTGAAATAAATTTGACAACTTCTAGGAAGTACCTTGGAAGACAAATTAATGAAACTGACTCTGGAAGAAATACAATATTTGAATAGCACCTATTAAAGTATATTCCTAGCTTGAAAACATATGACAACAGGCTCATATAAATTTTAAATGATGAATTACATCAAACATTTAAAGCAGAAAAAAAAGGAACACTTCTCCCCTCATTTTAGGAAATCAACATTGTGCTAATACTAAAACTGGATAAAGATAATAAAAGAAAAATGTAGGAACATAGATAAAATTTGTTTAACAAAACAAACTATTAAAAGTCAGATCTGGCAGTATGTAGAAAGTGGTTTTATTATAGGGATGGCAGTGTTGGTTCAGCATTGGAAGATCCACCCTCATAAGTCATTTTAACAAAAGAAAGGAAAAAGCCATATGATCCTGTCAGTAGTTGCAGAAAAAGTTTTGGACTAAATTCTACAGCTTTTCTTGGTAAAGCTATCAGGAGACTAGAAGTGGAACAGAACCTTCTCAACAGATAAGACATGTACTCCATACTTCCAGCAAAAACGCCTTATATGAATGGAGAATATACAATGCTTTTTCCTTAAGGTGGGGAAAAAATGCAGATATGCTTACTCTTCATCTGTCCATTAAACTTTGAAACATAGGCTCAAACCAAAATAGTCTGGCAATAAAAGGAAACAAATAAATAGCATAAGATTGGCAAGGTAGAAGTAAAATCTTTATACATAGATGAAGTGATCATCTACAGAGAAAATACTAAGAAATCTCTAGGAGCCCCTAGAACTTGCATGTGAATTTACCAGGATTAGAAAACGCAAGGTATATATAAAATTTCAGGTCTATGTATACTTGCTATAAATGAAGAATTGGATATTGAAATTTAAAAGTTATGAAGGAGTACAAAGGACCTAGAAAAGTAAAAAGAAAGAAAAAAAACAGTGTTGGAAGACATTTATTACCTAATTTTAAGACTTCCTCTAAATCAACAGTAATCAAGGCAGTGCTGGTGTAAGGGAAGACATATAGATCATGGGAATAAAACAGATAATCTAGAAATAGAACCACACATATAGGGTCCACCGAGTTTTGGAAGATTATTTAACATTAACATTTTATAGAACATAAACTCAACTCAAGAGCAGAGGAAAAGGTATTGTTTTCAGCAAATGGTACTAGAACTCCTGTTATCCATATGTAAAAAATTAACCTCAACCTTTTATTTCCATACATAAAAATAACTTGAAAGGATCTATGAACCTAAATATGAAAGCCTAAAACTATAAAACTTTAAGAAGAAATTATAAGGAAAATATTCATGAATTTAGGGTAGGCAAGAATTTCCTAGGATACTAACAACGTGATACATAAAAGAAAAAAAATGATGAGATTTCATCAAAATTTAGAACTTTAAATGACATCGTTAAGAAAATGAAAAGTAGTCTTTAAATAGATCACATTTATAATACATATAACCTATGATCAGAATATATGAAGAACACTTACAACTAATTAATAGAACTCAATTATAAAGTAGACACAAGAAGATGATAAATAGCCAGTACAGCACAAAGAAAGGTGTGCAACACTAGAACCAGAAAAATACTAACCAGTACAATAACAGGATCATATTATACACTCATTAGGGAGGTGAAGGTAAAAGTTTTAAAAGAACAAATGTTAGCTTAGGTGTGAACCAGTAAGAACTTTCTAATACTGCTAATGTGAATGTAAAATGATAAAACCATTTTGGAAAGCAATACAGAAATTTCTTGTATTACTATTAAGAGCCCACAGTTCTGTTCTTAAGCTCTTACTTAAGATAAATGAAAACACACATTCACAGTAGATTTGTACATATAAGTTGACTGTCCTTATCTGAAATTATTGGTACCAGAAGTGTTTCAGATTTTGGTTTGAAATCCACTTGATCTGCAAAGAGGATAGCTACTCATGCTTTTTTTCAGGTTCCTGTCACATGGAGTATTTTTTTCCACCCTTTAACTTGCAGTCTATTAGTTTCTTTTTGTATTAAGCATGTTTCTTGTATGCAGCATACTGTTGGATCTTGCTTCTTGAACCATTCTGCCATCTATTTCTTATGACTGGTGAATTGAGACCACTAACATCGATGGTTATATCTAATACATATTGACTTATCATTTTCATGACTTTTTCTTTTTGTTGGATTCTCCCCCTTTGTGTTTAATTTCTTGTTGTGCCCAATGGATTCATTCTGCTGTGCTTCCTGGGGTTTTGATCCTCAATGTCTGTTCCTAGGATATTGTGTAAAATTTTTTGGAGTGCTGGTTTGGTATTCATGAAGTTCCTAAGGTGCTCTTTGTCATGAAAGTATCTTATTTCTCCATCAATTTTGAAAGATAGTTTTGTAGGGTACATCAATGTGGGTTGGAGGCTGTTTTCCTTTAGGGATTGAAATATGTCACTCCAACTTCTTCTTTCCCTGAGGCTTTGTGTTGAGAAGTCTGCTGTGATTCTGATGGGCTTTCCTTTGTATGTGATTTATTTCTTTTCTCTAATTGCTTGTAGAACTGTGTTCTTCTGTTGAGTTTCTGAAATCTTAACAATTATATGCCTATGTGTACATTTTTCTTTATCAAGGTTAGTTGGAGTCCTATATGCCTCACTTATCTGTATGTCAAGTTCTTTTCCCCTGCTTGCAAAGTTTTCTGCCATCACTTCTGTGAACAGTTTTTTATGTCATCTGCACTCTCTCCTGTTTCTTCATTGAGTCTGATCAGTCTTATGCTATTCTTCTTTGCATCATTTAGCAGCTGCTGGATTGATTTCTTGTGGCCTCTTATTATTTTTAAGAAATTTTTCTTTTCCTGGCCACTAATTGCAATCTTATCTTCTATATTTGAAATTCTGTCCTCACAGGGATTCCTTCTGCTGCATAAGCTTTCAATGGAGTTTGTAATCTCCTGGAAATCTGTATCTGTTTTATGGATTCCCTTTGTCTTCTATGTTGGGATTCCATCATGTTCCTCAGTTTGTCTATTTTTTTATCTGTGTCTTCTCTAAATTTATTGATCATGTCTTGCACTATGGGAAAAATCTCTGCTGTTATCTGAGAAATTATTTCTGATTTAATTTTTTCCAGATCCTCTTTTGTTGCCAGTTCAGGGAGTCTAGGTGGTTGACATCATAGTGTTCCATCTCATTGCTCTTTGGGGTTGCTGTAGGTGATCTGGAAGTCTGGTTTTGGGACTTGTTTAAGTGTCTTCTCATTTTGATGGGTGTGGAGTGTTTCTGCCACCCACATGGCTCACCTCCTCTGCATTGGTATGTTGGCCCAGAAGCCTTTTTCTCCGCACTGGGAGTGGCTCACCTCCTGTGCACCGAGGGGTGTGTGTGGTACAGTGGCCCAGAATCATCCTCCTGGGTGTTGGAAGGGGCTCACCTCCTCTGCTCTCAACATATTAGAATCTATGGGACACAATGAAAGCAGTCTTACAAGGAAATTTCATAGCAGTGAATACTCACATGAGGAAAACAGAGTGAGCTCAATTACACAACCTGATGCTGAACCTCAAGCTTCTAGGAAAAGAAGAGCAGGACAAACCCAAAGCCTATAGAAGGAAGGAAATTATAAAGGTCAAGGCAGAAATCAATGCAATGGAGACTAAGAGAATGATACAAAAAAATCAATGAAGCCAAGAGTTGGTTCTTCAAAAAAAATAAACAAAATTGACAAACCCTTAGCCAACTTTATCAAAAAAAGGAAAACAGGCCTAATACATGCAATTAGTAATGAAAAAGATGAAATTACAATGGACCCAGCAGAAATCCAGAGGATCATCAATACCTACTTGAGAACCTATACACAGTGAGGTGAAAAATGCAGAAGAGATGGACAGATTCCTAGATATGTGTGAATTACCAAAGTAGAATGAAGATAACCTAAAAATTCTAAGCAACCCAATATCAATCAATGAAATTGAAAATGTAATTAAAAACTCACCAACTAAGAACAGCCCAGGTCCTGATGTCTTCACTGCTGAATTCTACAAGACATTTAGAGAGGAACTACTGCCACTACTGTTTAAACTCTTCAGTGAAATTGAAAGGGAAGCAATACTCCCAAATTCATTCCGGGAAGCAAGCATCACCCACTATAGGCCAATCTCACTAATGAAAATAGATGCAAAAATCCTCAATAAGATAGTGGCAGAAGATCATTTAGATGATCACACTCCCTGACCAAGTGGGATTTATTTCAGGGATGCAGGGATGGTTCAACATATACAAATCCATAAATGTAATACACTATATTAATAGAACCAAGGACAAAACATATGGTCATTTCAATTGATGCAGAAAAAGCATTTGACAAAATCCAACATGCATTTGGAATTGGAATAGACAGTCTCTACCTCAATCTGGTAAACGCCATCTATGAAAAAGCAACAACCAATATCATACTAAATGGTTAAAAAGTGAAATCCTCCACACTAAAATCAGGAACAAGACAAGGATGTCCACTATCACCACTCCTGTTAAATATAGTTTTGGCAACATTAGCCACAGCAATTAAAACAAGAGAAAGAAATAAATGATATAAAAATTGGAAACAAAGAAGTCACATTGTCATTATTTGCAGATGACATGATACTCTATATAGAAGACCCTAAGAACTCCACCAAAAGCATTCTAGACTTAATAATCAAATTCAGTAAAGTAGCTGGATACAAAGTCAACACACAAAAATCAATAGCTTTTCTGTGCACAAAAAACAGATTGACTGAGAGATAAATGTGGCAATCAATTCCTTTCACAATAGCATCCAAAAAACTGAAATACCTAGGAATCAACCTAACAAAAGAAATCAAAGACCTCTACTCTGAAAGCTATAGCACTCTGAAAAAAGAGATTGAAGAGGATATCAGAAAATGGAAAAACATCCCTTGCTACTGGGTAGGAAGAATCAAAATAGTGAAAATGGCCATACTTCCAAAACTGGTATATAGATTCAGTGCAATCCCAGTTAAAATCCCAGCAGCACACTTCACAGACCTGGAGAAAACAATCCAAAAATTCATTTGGAACAAGAAGTGATCCAGAATAGCCAAAGCAATCCTAGGCAATAAAGACATGGTAGGGGATATCATAATCCCCAACTTGAAAGTACAAAGCTACTGTGATAAAAACAGCATGGTACTGGCAAAGAAACAGATCTGAGGACCAATGGAACAGATTGGAGGATGCAGAATCAATTCCAGACACACGCAGCCACCTCATTTTAGACCAAGAAGCCAAACACCTTCACTGGAGCAATTTAAAAGGTATAATAGATAATGTGAAGTAGGAATAAAATGTGCAAAGTGTAAGGGGAAATGGAATAGATTGGGGAAAAGAAAGAAGGGAATGGAAGTATTATGAAAAAAGAAAAAATACAAACCAAGTCTTTGTAGATAGGGAGGGATGGAGAGGTTGAAGGGAAGACAGGGGAATGGGGAAAAAATAAGAACCAAGATGGATTATGAAAAGGGACAAATTTCCAATGATGAATGTCCTTACATTGTATACCTTTAATGTACCAATATAATTAATAAAAAAGTGATTTCTCTATGTTATCTTCAAGCATTTTCAAAGTTGTTAATGTCTAGGACTTTGATCCATTTCAATTTGCTTGCACTACAGGGACAGCGATAGGGTTATAGTTTCAATCTTCTGCAAGTAGAAATCTAATTTTCCTAGCACCATTTTTATAGAAGCTATCTTTTTTCCAATTTATATTTTTGGCCTCACTTTCAAAAATCGGATGGTTTCAAATGCATGGATTTGTTTCTGTGTCTTCTGTTTTGTTTGATTGGTCTACATATATGTTTTTGTGCCACTCCCATGATTTCTTTCTAGAGCTATGCAGTATAATTTGTAATCTGGTAATTGTGTTGCCTGCCCTTTTGCTCTTCTTTGCTCAGGATTGCTTTGGCTCTTCTGGGTCTCTTCTGGTCTTGTATAAATTTTAGGATTGTATTTTCTAGTTCTGTAAAGAATGTTGTTGGTATTTTAGTGAGGACTGCATTAAATCTATAACTAATTTTTAATAATATTGCTGCCATTTAGTGAGATTTGTTCTTCCAATCCAAGTTGAGATATGTCTTTCTCTTTTCTAGTGTCTTCATCCATTTATTTCTACAGCCTTCTCTGGTTTTCATTATAGAAGTTTTTCCCAGCCTTGGTTAGGTTGATTCCTAGGTAGTTAATTTATTAAGCTATTGTGAATGGAATTGCTTTCCTGATTTATTTAAAGGGGAGTTCATTATTTGTGTACAGAAATAGAATTGATTTTTTATTTAAAAAATATATGATCATCTCAATAGACACAGACAAAGCTTCAACAAAATCCAACCTTTCTTCCTAATAAAAAACCTGAGGAAAATAGATATAGAAGAATCCTACCTCAAACTGATAAAAGCTGTGTAAGACAAGCTCCCAGTCAACATCATACTGAAAGAAAAAAACTGAAAATATTTCCTCCCAAATCAAGAATGAGACAAGGATATACCCACTTTCACTTATCCTGTCCAATATACTACTCCAAACTTTAGCCAGAGCAATCTGGCAAGCAACTGGAATGAAAGTATTCAAATAGGAAAAGAAGAAGTCAAATGATCTCTACTTGCAAATAAAATGATTATTTACCTAGAAGACTCCTCTAAAAATTCTACTGAAACACATGTAGGCCTGATAAATTAATTCATCAAAGTGACAGGACACAAAATTATTTATTTTTAAGAGCTTTGTCTATTAATTGTGTTGACATCATATAGAAATAACAATCCAGGGAGCCAATTATGTCATTGAATTCAAAACATCTTTTTAGTTGGTGTAAAATTTGTAAATTCTGACTGGACTTATTTTTTTGTGTCTGTTGACATTGTTATTTTTGTTAGGCTCAGAAAAATAATTTTACAGTGTTTTCTAAGCAGATGCATTACCTCTTTCTATATGACACGATTTGAATTACAACACTTTAATAAGGAAAAACCACACTGGAAAATCTCACATCTCTAAAAAGCTAGTCAGCAGCAATGTCTTGTGGATTCTTCTCCTATCTGAAACCTTTGTCTTGCAGTATGTGATATATCCCATGGGGAGATATTTCGGATTAAATGACACCAAAAGTAAAATCACTTAATAAAATCACCTACAAAGAGTGAATATAATGTCTGACTATGAAGGTTTCTACCAAGAGTTAAATGAGATGCAATGTTTTTTTCTGTGTGTCCTTGATACACAGAAGTTTATAATGATTTGCTATGTACATGGCAGTTACTTAAAATAATACACATTTTGGTTATGGTTAATATTATAGTGATAAAAGTTATAAGACATTCATATATAAAATGAAGTCATTTTTTGTAAAGCATATTTTCAACAATGCATGCTAAAATTCATTTTTAAAAATGTAGAGTATTGAAAGGAAATCCTTAGTGAACTAATTTTCCTGGCGACCTGTGTCACTATGTATTAGACTGAATGGGGCTCCCAGAGGTATCCCCATGTCCCTTTCTAGCAACCCCTCTCACTCCCTCCCTGCCTGTCCTGCTAGGGTCTCACAAACAGGTGGACCTGGTTCAGCAGCTGCTTTTAGGTACAATCCACTTGCCTATTCCAGCATTAGCATAAATATTAGCAAGCCTTTCTCTATGAAAAAATTAATGATGGTGAGAATCCAGTGTGGAGAAACAAATAACCTCTCAGCATATTTACACATCTCTGATATCTTTCCAGTATTTCCTTTTCCCTTTCTCATTTTTACCTGCGCTGACTTAGGGCTATGGGAATCTGCACCCTTCCTCTATGTCTTCCTGATGGGAGTCTCTGAAGCAGGGATGGAATCAGCCCAACATCCAGCCGAGGGGGTATCTTTCACCAATGGCTACTTCTATGCCTTTCACTTAAAAAAAAATCAAAACCATAGATTTTCTATCCATTTATGTGATTTTTTTGAAAAGCAATGTGCTTATTCTTGTTGAAGCTATTCCTTTCAGAGGGCAGAATGTTAATCATTTAACTAAATTGAGATGGTCTGTCAGTGAAGAGAGCTGGAAGCATTTTGCTTATCCAACCTCTGCCTCAGAAGATACTCACCTTCTCAGACCTCAGTACTTCTTCACACTCTTGTCTTAAAATGGTAATAGCAAAGCAGTAAAAAGGTCATCCTTAAACATTAAAAAATCTCCAGTTGATTTACAGTTGTCGCCTTCAGTTTATTTTCATCAGATTCTACATCCAATGGGACTAGATCTTGTACATTTTATGGAAGAATAAAGTCAAACAGCAGAGAGGAAAAATGTTTTGTTAGAGGCCCTACAGTAATTAAGTTCTGCAGCATTTCTGACCCTGAATTGCCTTGTTTCCCACTATATCATAAAGTTTCTTTACTTGCAGAAAACAAACAAACAAAAAACAAAAAACCAACTGCTAGGCCTTAAAACCAGTAATTCTCTTTGCTCACGATCTTTGTACTTACAAGATACAGAGTTACTCAAAATTTAAGTTCAGTGTAGATTCTGAGAAATTTTCCAATAATTTCTTCTTTATATTTCATGTATTTAAAGACCTGTACCAATATGATTAATAAAAAAAACCATGGTAACAGAAAAAAAGACCTTTAGAGATAACTCATTTATCCTGTTAGTTATAAGACACCTCTATAAAAGCAAACTCTCATCACCACTGAGGAGTCTGAAGTGAGTGTGCTTCGCAGCTCTGGGTTTCTATGGTAACCAAGATCCACAGCTTTTCCTACGGCTTTTCTGTTTATGCCACTGATTCACCGGAAGCGAGAAGGCTTGTGGTTAAGTCAGATGCCTATGACCATTAAGTCAGTAATTCTGTTTCACTACTAGCAGTTGCTGATTTGCTTCCCACTTGGTTGTGAAAGAGTGAGTCAAGGTTCTGATTTAGAAACTTTTACAAAGTCACCTTTAGCGACTGCACTTATTGAGGATGTACTGTAATATCACTCTTAACTTGGATTTACAAAAGTGGTCAAATATGTAATAATATTAGTAAAAGCACACGTGATTACATTTTAGGGATTGGCTTTCTTCCGCTTGGTGAGGATGACGTTAAGTTGAACACCCTATGCTCTTTTCTTCTGAAATAATTTCTTAGTTTTATTAGCCAATCTGAGTCATAGCAACATCTTAAAATATAAGTGAGTTTTCTAGAAAGTGAATGGAAGTTGTCTTACACATCAGACCTCAGCTATTTTGCATCATCAAAGATAAAAGCAGGAAGTATAATCCTCAATGTGGTGGACTGTCATGATTGAGAACATCCACTGAGTTTTTTATGGTTTTCAGTTCCTACAGAGGCGACCAAAGATGAATCTGTAGTCCTAGGACTCTGCAATATGCAGGGGCACTGCTAGATATGGAACGTATTGCAGAGATCAGAATAGCAATTAATCAATACAGAATTTATTGTCTGCATGATATTTATTTAATAGTAAATGTTTTTAATTGAATTAATAGGCTTGTTTTGAGACCCTATGCTGTTCAAGACAAAATTCCAAAAATATTGCAGGTCAAAGAAAAAATTAAGTTCTGACTTTTACTCTCAAGAATTCTACAGCTGACGCTTTGGAATCAGTGTCAGGAGGCAAGGACAGTGCCGAAGCATTGCTGGAGTAGAGGAGAGCTCTCAGTCCCCAAGATGGGGGTGAGTGGTGAAAGAAATGTATGGAAAATTGAAATGATCAGTGATTCAGACCATCTTACCCATTTGACTGCTTTCTCATTTCACAGATAGGTGCTTTCCCCTACTGGGATTCTAACACTTTTTGGTTCATGCCTTACTTAAAATTATTTTCAAACAAGATTATGAACAATTGATTTTAAAATGAATTGAATTTCTTGAGAAAAATGTATGTAAGTAAAATCCTAAACAAAATGCAAATTCAGGAAGTAAAGATCATTTTTTTAGGATAGTCAAACAATTAATAAAATAATTAAAAGAGTTTAAAAGAATAAATAAAAATTTACTAGAGAGAGAGAAAAGCCGAGGGTATCTCAGGTGTCAGAACAGCTACGGTGTTTTTATACAAATTTTAGGGTTTTTGTCTCTGTCTGTTAAAAATGGTGGGATAGCACTGAATCTATAGATCACTTTGAATAATATGGACATGTAAACAATATTAAGTCATCTCATCCATGAACATGTCTTTCTAACTGCTGGAGGCACTACCTTCATTGATTTCAAAATACAGTAAAAGGCTATAGTAATTGAAAAAGTATGATAGTGGCATAAAAAGATCTATCATTGGAACAGAAAAGAGAGTACAAAAATAATCCTATATATATGTGATCAGCTCATCTTCCACAAGCTACTAAGAATACCCAATAGTGAAAGAGCAGACTTTCAAGTGAATGGTATTGAGAAAAATAGTATCCACTTGGAACAGAATGAAATTGGATTCCTCTCTTATACCATACACACATATGTTTATGAATTAGATCTGGAATATCCCCTAAAAATTAATATGTTCAGAGGTGGAATTTTGGAAGGTAATTGGATCATCAGTGGATTGATTAATTGATGAGTTTATAGTTCAACAGGCTGTTAGAAGGCAGGGCCTAGTTGGAAGAGATGTTTGCCTTTGGAGATTATATCTCCAACCCTGGCTCCTCCATTCTCTCTTCTTTCTGGTTGCCATGAAGTAATCAGTTTTCCTCTGCCATGCCTTCTACCATGCATGCCCTTTCTGCCTTGGAGCCAGCTTACCACGGATTGAATCTCCCCTAACCTTTAATCAAATTAAACCTCTCCTCTTTTAAGTGGTAAGTGTTGAGTATTATGTCCCAGCAATGGGAAAGCTGATTATTAAAAGGAAAATATTAATGGAAGATAGATTTCAGTCATAAATGTAAACCTGTAATTGTAAAACCCCTAGAAGAAAATATGGGGGAAAATCATGATTTCATTACAGCAATAATTTGGGGGGGCATTATATCAAAAGCAAAAGAAATAAAATCCAAAATAGACAAGTTGTACTACTGAAAATGAAAATATTTCTTTGCAGTAAAAGAAATAATCAATAGGGTCCAAAGATTTCTCTTTTATTCTTTTGACTGGCATCCTTGGCATATTTTGATTGGGAGAAAATATTTACAAACCACATATCTGATGAGGGGCTAATTTCCAGATTGTATAAGAAACTCCCACAACTCAATAACAAAGAAATCTAATAACCTGATTAAAAATCAGGAAATATAATTGAATAGAGATTTTTATAAAGAAGATAAACAAATGGCAAGCATATATTTGAAAAAGTGTTTAACATCGCTAATTTTTAGGAAATGTAGACAAAAATCATAATGAGATATCACTTCACATTTGTTAGAATGACTGTTATTATTATTATTGTTGTTATTATTATTATTTTGGTACTGGGGATCAAACTCATGACCCTGCACTTGTGGGGCAGGTGTGGTGCCACTGAGCTAAATCCCCAGGCCAGAATGGCTGTTATTAAAAAGCCAAAGATAAATATACATGAAACTGTGGAGAAATTAAAATCCTTATACATATAAATTGGTGGAGTGTACATTATTAACATGGAAATCAGTATGGCGATTCCTTAATAAATCAGAACTAGAAATACTAGAGAGTTTACTAAATCCATTCCTGGGTTTCGATCCAAAACAATTGAAAGCATGGCCTCAAACAGTTATTTGCACTTCCATGTACACAACAGCATTATACATAACAGTCAAGATATGGAAACAACCCCTATTTCCATAAATGGACAAATAAAGAAAGAAAATGTGTTACGTATGCACAATAAGAAATTAAGCATGAGGGGACTGTTTTGATAAATTAGCTTATATTAGAAGGCAAGGCTCTTGTTAATTAGCAAGCAAGAATCTGATATTTGACAAAATGCAAAGGCTGGTTGGCGCCTGGTGCTAAATCCTGTGCATGGGGGTTTATGGCATGACAGTCACTCAGGGCCTCACTAAATGGACTTGTGATTCTCCTACCTCAGCCTCCCAAGTGCTGGGATTACAGGAGTGCGCCACTGTGCCCTTTGAAGTAAAGGTCCTTTAACAAGATTTACAGTTGAAGTAAAGGTCCTTTAACAAGATTTCTTGGAGTCCGTGGAGCCATTGAGCCTTAGGCCTTCCTGGAGGCTGCAGGATCTTCTGCATACAGACCCCTCTCAAGCTTTGAAAGCGGGGCTGAGGGCTAGGGTGAATATGCCAGCTAATCGGAAATCACCCCAGAGCTTCCCTGCCCTGATTCCAGGAGAATCTGCCAGCTCATTTCAGAAATCCTAACGGAGGACTGTGACCAGCTCACTCCACCCACTTGCAACCAGGACATGGACACAGTGAGGACTCCCGGGTGGTAAGCCTAGCCAGCCACCAACTTGGCCGCGGGGCAGAGTGGTAGAGGATTGACTGCGACCAGCTCGCTCCACCCACTTGAGACCAGGACACGGTGAGGACACCCCCCCCCCCCCCCGCCTCTGGCCTCTTGGCTGTGCAGCTACTTGGATCCACACTACAGAGGCACAGGGGGACATAAAACCCATTGTCCTGAGCCGCAGAAGTGAACAACAGAGAAAGGGCCTCTCTCAGGCTCCCTGATGAAAACTGAAGCCCACTGGAAAAGTGAAGAGAATCTCTGCAATAAAGGCACACCAGACCACTGTGCTTGCTAAGTTGGAGGGATCATCACCTCCCATCGGAACCTGGACTACCTTGAGGGGAAAGGCAGCTGGAACCTGCCATAGAACCTTGCAGAGTTTAACCCTACAGGAGGACAGGGAGCTCAACTGGGGACTTGCAGCCAGAAATCTGCCTGAATCTCACAAGTCTGTGTCTAGTTTACTGAGACTCATTGACTTATAACTGCACACTGCTGCCCACATTGTCTATTGTGACAGCAGAGACATACCCTGAAGGAGGCCCTTCATTTATATCTTTTATTTGTTACTTTCAAAATTACTACATTTTTGCTCTTATTTTTTATTTTTTCTTCTTTCCCACTCTTTAAAAATTTTTATTTTTCTCTTTTTTCTTTCTCTTCTCTTTTCTTCCTTTCTCTCTCTGCCTCACTCCCCTGCTGTCCCACATTGTTCTTCATCTCCCCTTTGTGTTCCTGTTCTGGCCCTAACTTGTATTTCTTCTTTATTTGTCATTACTTCTCTTTCCTGTGCCCTCTGGCCTCACTGCTAACCTTTCCCTATCCTTCTTCTTACCTATTGCTCCCTCCCCAACTCCTTCTAACTCCCCACCCTGAAAGGTAAAGTTGCTATATTGAAGAGTTTATCCACTATAAACATATATGGGATTGGTCCTCGATTTTTATTTAATTCACACAGTTAAAGGTCAAAGATTGATAACTACCACAAATTGTCATTTTCTAAGAGGTACTTCATGCTATTGTGTTGCTGATTGTATCACTTGGGCTAAGGTGTTGTGATTGACCTAATCAGTTGTCCTTCCTGGTATAATGAAAATGAGACAGCCTCAGAGCCATTAGAGACTCAAAACCTAAAGTCCAGCTATACCTGGAAGACACCTCTGAAAAGCAACCATTCCGTAAGTGCTCTAAATACATTAACAAAGATACTTAAAATAAACAACTTCAAAGTATCAGCCCAGGAACTAAACCAAGGACACTACCAAAAACAAAAATGAGAAGACATTTAGGTAAGGTGCAAACTCAGACTTCTACCCCATAAAAGGCAAATTCTGGGGGAAATGTGGTGGAAAAGTCTGATAAGCAACCACCTGGACACCCTGAACTGGTAGCACAGGAAGTAACAAAAGAGATGAATGAGGCTGTAGAAAAATTCAAAGCAGAAATAATCCCCCAGATAACTACAGAGATGGTGAGCAGAGTGAAAGACATGATTAGAGGCTCTAGAACAGAAGCTGATAAAAAAAAAAAATAGATGAGCTCAGAAACATGCTGGAATCCACGAATGCCCAACATAAGAAATAAATGGAATCCATGAAACAGATTCAAACAGATATTCAGGAGATTAAAAACTCCATTGAAAGCATGCATAGCAGATTAAGGGAATCAGAAGATAGAATATCAGATATAGAAGGTAGGATTGCAGTTAAGGACCATGAAAACAGCGATCTCTTCAAAATAGTAAGGGACCATGAGAAATCAATCCAGCAGCTAATAGATGATGCAAAGAAGAATAACATAAAATTGATAGGAGTCCATGAAAAAACAAGATAAAGTACAATTGACATAAAAAACTGATCACAGAAGTAATAGTAGAAAACTTCCCATACAGAGGTGGAGAATTGGACATACAGATAAGTGAGGCATATAGAACTTCAACTAGTAATGCTCCAAAAAAAAAATCTACACCTAGACATATAACAGTCAAGACCTCAGAAACCCAACAGAAGAACAAAATCCTACAGGCAGTTAGAGAAAAGAAACAAATCACCTACAAAGGAAAGCCCATCAGAATCATGGCAGACTTCTCAGCACAAACCATCAACTCAAGGACAGCCTGGAGTGAAGTATTTCAAGCCATAAAAGAAAATAACTTCCAACCTAGACTGCTGTGTCCTGCAAAATTATCTTTCAAAATTGATATGGAAATTAGATACTTCCACAACAAAGAACACCTGAGAAATTTCATGAACACCAAAACAGCACTCCAAAAAATTCTAAGCAATATCCTAGAAAAACACAACAAAGGTCACAACTCCATGAGGCCCTACAGAGTGAAGCCACCAGGCAAGGTATGAAACTAAAGGGAAAGGGGGAAAAATAAGAAATAAAAGAGCCAACAACACCAAAACATCACGACAAGGATGAGTCAATATCTATCAATTATAACTATCAATGTTAATGGCCTCAATTCACCTATCAAAAGAATAACACTGACAGAATGGATTAAGAAGAAAAATCCAGCAATATGCTGCATACAAGGAAGATACCTAACTCAAAAAGAAATTCATAGACTGATAGTAAAAGGATGGAAAACAGTTCTCCACTTGACAGGAACCCAGAAAAAAACAGGGGTAGCAATCTTATTTGCAGACAAAGCATATTTCAAACCAAAGCTAATTAAGAGAGACAAAGATGGTGACTGCATTCTTGTGAAGGGAACAATCCAAGAGGAAGAGATGACAATCATAAATATATATGCATCAAATATGAATGCCCCCAGCTATACAAAACAAATATTAATGGACATGAAAAACAAAATAAGCTCTAATACAATTGTGGTGGGGGACCTCAATACCCCACTATGACAAATAGATAGATCATCTAGATAAAAAATTAAACACGAAATTCTAGAACTGAACCAAGCTATTGAACAAATGGACTTAATAGATGTTTACAGAGTGTTCCACCCCACAAAATCAGAATACACATTCTTTTCAGCCACACATGGGTCATTCTCCAAAATAGACCACATGCTAGCTCATAGGACATGTCTAAATCAATGTAAAAGAATTGAAATTACCCCCTGTATATTATCAGACCATAATGCAATAAAATTGGAGATCAATAACACAAGAAACCACAAAACTCCCACAAAAACATGGAAATTGAATAACACCCTCCTGAACAACCAATGGGTCACAGAGGAAATTAAAGAAGAAATTACAGTTTCTACAAGTAAATGATAATGCCAGTACAACATACAGGAATCTATGGGACACAATGTAAGCAGTTCTACAAGGGAAATTCATAGTAGTGAATGCTCATGTTAGAAAAACAGAGAGAACTCAGATAAATAACCTAATGCAGAACCTCAAGCTCCTAGAAAAAGAAGAGCCTAACAAATCCAAAGCTCATACAAGACAGGAAATTATAAAGATCAGAGCAGAAATCAATGGAATGGAGACTAAGAGAACAATACAAAAAATTAATGAATCAATGAGTTCCTTTTTCAAAAGAATAAATAAAATTGATAAACCTTTAGGTAACCTTATCAAAAAAGGAAAGAAAAGGCTCAAATTCATGCAATTAAGAATGAAAAAAGTCACAACAGACCCAGCAGAAATCCAGAGGATCATCAATACCTGCTTCCAGAACCTGTATTCTACTAAAATTGAAAGCACAGAAGGAATTGACAGATTCCTAGATAAATATGAATTGCCAAAGTTAAAGTAGACATAGAAATTCCAAACACCCCAATTACAATGAGTGAAATTGAAAATGTAATAAAAAATTTACCAACAAAGAAACCCAGGTCCTGATGGCTTCATTGCTGAATTTTACAAGACATTTAAAGAAGAACTAATGCCTATACTCTTTTTTTTCTTAAATTCTTTTATTGTTACATTTTAAGTATATAACACAATTACATTTCTCATTGGGAACTTGTACCTTTACATGATGCATCTTGGTTCTTATTTTTTCCCCATTGCTAGCCCTCCCATCACCCCCTCCACCCTTCCCTATTTACAAAGACTTTATTTCCATTTTTTCCATTTCTCATCATTTTTCCTTTCCCTTCTTTCCTTTCCCCTGCCCCTCCCACTACCCCTACCCCTTTGGACCTTTTCTTCCTATTTCACATTATCGATTATTCATTCTAATCATTGGTATATGTTAGGTATACAATATAATGACATTCATCATTGGAAATTTGCATCTTTACATAGTCTCTCTTGGTTCTTATTTTTCACCCTTGCCCAGCCCTCTCTTCAACCCCTCCATCCCTCCCTATTTACAAAGATTTTGTTCCTATTTTTCCATTTTCTCACATTAATTCCATTCCCTTCTTTTCTTTCCCCTACCCATCCCACTTCCCCTTTGCCCCTTTTCTTCCTATTTCACATTATCTATTATACATTTTAGTCCTTATTTACACTTTCAGTTTCTCACACCAGAGAAATCATTCAGTATTTATACATGTGTGTTCTATTTATTTCACTTAAGAGCATTGCCTCAATGTGCATCCACTTAGGTATAAATGTCTCTAATTTCTCACTTTTTATGGCTGAGTAGTACTCCATTTTATAAAAAAACCACATTTTCTTTATCCAGTCTCCAGTTGATGGGCATTTGGGCTGTTTCCAAGTTTTAGCTATCACAAACTGTGCTGCTATGAACATGGGTGCACATATATCACAGTGGTATGATTCTTTTAATTCTTTGGGGAAGATCCCCAGCAGTGGAATAGTGGGGTCAAATAGGACTTTCAGTCCTAGTTCTTTGAGGCATCTCCATACTGATTTCCACAGTGGTTGCACCAGTCTACACTCCCACCAGCAGTGGAGCAGGGTTCCTCTTTCCCCACAGCCGCGCCAGCATTTGTTATTGGTTGATTTCATGATAGCAGCCATTCTTTCTGGAGTGAGGTGGAATCTCAGTGTTGTTTTCATTTGCATCTCTTGAATAACCAGTGATGTTGAACATTTTTTCATGTATTTATTTGCTATTTCTACTTCTTTGTCTGAGAAATGTCTGTTCATTTCAGATGCCCATTTTTGGATTGGGTCTTTAAATTTGGAAGGCCTGATCTTTTAAAGTTCTTTATAGATTCGAGATAGTAGACCTTTGTCTGAGGAAGAGGAGGTGAAGATTTTTTCCCACATTGTGAGTTGTCTCTTCACACTGCTGGTGGTTTCTGCTGCTGTGCAGAAGGTTTTTAATAAGAAGAGATCCCACTTGTTGATTGTTTGTGCTAGTTCATGGGCAACTGAGGTTTTGTTCATAAAATCTTTTCCTACACAGATGTCTTCAAGAGTTCTACTTAACCTCTCTTCCAACTGTTTCAGCATTTCTGTTTTAACATTTAGATCTTTAATCCATTTCAATTTTAGTTTAGTGCTATCACCATTACTCTTTAAACTCATCAAGGAAATTGAAAGGGAAGTAAGGCTTCCAAATTCATTACTGGAAAGTGTTGCTTTGATTCCAACACCGGGGAAAGACCCAACCCCAAAAGAGAACTACAGGCCAATCTCCCTAATGAACATAGGTGCAAAAATCCTCAACAAGATACTGGCAAACAGAATACAGAGAGTGATCAAGAAGATCATACATCTTGGTTTTTATTTTGTCCCCATGGTACAAGCACCCAATGATAAATGTAAACATATTGTATACCTAAAATGTACCAATAAAAAAATTCAAGTAAAAAAGAAAAGAAGATCATACACCCTGACCAAGTTGGATTTATCCCAGGGATGCAAGGATGGTTCAACATTCGTAAATCAATAAATGTAATACACTATATTAACAGAGTCAAGGACAAAAACCATATTATCATCTCAATAGATGCAGAAAAGGCACTCAACAAAATCCAACACCCATTCATGATAAAACCCTACAGAAAATTGGCATAGAAGGTCTTTATCTCAATCTGATTAAGGCTATCTATGGAAATCTAACAGCTAACATCATACTAAATGGTCAAAAACTGAAAACTTTCACGCTAAAATCAGGAACAAGACAAGGATGCCCACTATCACCACTCCTGTTCAATATTGTTCTGGAAACATTAGCCACAGCAATTAGAAAAGAGAAAGAAACAAAAGGAATAAAGGTAGGAAAGGAAGAAGTTAAACTGTCATTATTTGCTGATGATGTGATACTTTACATAGAAGACCCAAAAAACTCAGTCAAATGACTTCTAGACCTAGTTGACAAATTCAGTAGAGTAGCTGGATATAAGGTTAAGACTCAAAAAACAATAGCCTTCTTATACACAAATAGCAGACTGACTGAGAGAGAAATTAGGCAAACATTCCTTTTACAATAGCATCCAAAAAATGAAATGTCTAGGAATCAATCTAACAAAGGAAGCAAAGTCCTCTACACTGAAAACTATAGCACTCTGAAAAAGGAGATCTAGGAGGATATAAGAAAATGGAAAGATAGTCCTTGTTCCTGGGTAGAAGAACCAATATAGTGAAAATGGCCATTCTTCAAAACTACTATATAGATTTAATGCAATGCCGATTGAAATTCCAACAATATACTTCACAGAACTAGAGAAAACAATCCAAAAATTCGTTTTGAACCAGAAGAGACTTAGAATTGCAAAAGCAATTCTAGGCAACAGAGACATGGCTGGGGGTATCACAATCCCCAACTTGAAACTATACTACAAAGCTACTGTGATAAAAACAGCATGTTACTGGCAAAGGAACAGACCTGAGTATCAGGGGAATAGATTAGAAGATGCAGAAACAACTCTAGGCATACTCAGCCACCTCATCTTTGACAAAGGAGCCAACTACCCTCATTGGAGGAAAGATAGACTATTTAATAAATGGTGTTGGAAAAACTGGATCTCAACCTGCCAGAGATTAAAACTAGACCCATACCTATCACCATGTATTAAAGTAAGGTAGAAGTGGATTAAAGATCTAAATATTAAGACAGAAACACTAAACTTGCTGGAAGATAAATTAGGTAGAACTCTTGAAGACATTGGCATAGGAAAAGACTTTATGAACAAAACCTCAGTAGCATGGGAACCAGTAGAAAGAATCAACAACTGAGATCTCATCTTATTAAAAAGCTTCTGCACTGCAAGAGAAACCACCAGCAGAGCTTAGAGGAAACCTACAATGTGTGAAAAATATTTTATCAGCTGTACCTCAGACAAAGGCCTACTATCTAGAATATATAAAGAACTGAAAAAAATCAGACCAATCCAATTCCAAAAAGGGCATCTGAAATGAACAGACACTTCTCAGACAAAGAAGTAAAAGCAGCAAATAAAAATATGAAAAAATGTTCAACATCACTGATCATTTGAGAGATGCAGATGAAAATAACATTGAGATTTCTCCTCACCCCAGAATGAATGGCTGCTATCAAGAAATCAACCAATAAGAAATGCTGGCAGGGGTGTGGGGAGAAAGGAACCCTTCTGCATTGTTGGTGGGAGTGCAGACTGGTGCAACCACTGTGGAAATCAGTAGGGAGATACCTCAAAGAACTAGGACTACAGGTCCCATTTGACCCAGCTATTCCCCTGCTGGGTACCTTTCCCAAAGAATTAAAAGAATCATATCACCGCAATATGTGTGCACCCAGATTTATAGTGAGATAGTTTATAATAGATAAAGCTTGGAAACATCTCAAGTGCCCATCAACTGGAACCTGGATAAAGAAGATGTGGGTTTTTTAATAAAGTGGAATATTTCTCAGCCATAAAGAATGAGAAACTAGAGTCATTTATAGCTAAACGGATACATATTGAGGCCATACTCTTAAGTGAAATAAATAGGCCACACATGTGTAAATACCGAATAGTTTCTCTAGTGTGAGAAACTGGAAGTGTAAATTAGGATTAAAATGATTAATAAGGAATAATTGACACATTGAAATATTAAATGGTTTGAAGGGGTAGGTGTGGTGGGAGGTGAAGGGGAAAGGAAAGAAGGGTAAGGAAATATTATGAGAAAAGAAAAAAATGTTTTCTATGTAAATAGGGAAGGGTGGAGGGGGTGATGGGTGAACAGGTAATGGCAAAAAAATAAGAACCAAGATACATCATGTACAGGTTCAAGCACTCAATGATAAATGCAAATGTAAAGTATACTTAAAATGTACCAGTAAGAGAATTTAAGGGAAAAAATGCAAAGGCTGAGTAAAACTAATACATTGACGTTATTATTGATAAATTTACATGCAAAATAGAAGAAATCCAAGAAGACTTATTAAGGTCGTATATAAGAACTTTATATTCCAACGTTTATCAGAAATAGCCTATTACTTTTGCATCAGGAAATATTTAAGGACTGGAGTTGAGTCTCTGTGTTAATATTGCATCTTGCCTTCTTAGTCAGGAGCACATGCACCAGGAGCTTACCCACCGCACTAGAGTAATGTCTCCAAACATTCTGGTTTCAGAATTTTTCACCCTTAAAATTATTGAGGATCTCGAAGTAATTTTCTTTGTGTAAAGTCTATGAAAATTTCTAGAAAAATGTGATTAGATAAGATACATCTTTGCTTCCAAGAGAACAAAAATTTTCAAGTTTGTAAGTAAAAGGAAATGGAATCAATTCTAAGATGACTTTAAAGAAAAAGAAATATTTTTGTATAAAATGAAATGTCTACAACTAATCTATTTTTCTTTTTATTTCCTCCTTAAGTGCTGAGGTATTTTGAAATTTAAAAGGTATTTAAAATATGCTTCAGGGAATGAAAATGTGAACTGTGTGTAGTATTACTCCATCAAATGTCCACACATATATCAAAGATAGACATACTGTAAGTAGACACATCTAACGGCGATGAAGTAAATTGCCTTAACAGGAGCCACTTCCTATCTTATGTCCCCAATAGGGAAATCGTGTATACTTCTAGTTGTGTTACTATGGAAGCAGATTATATATTAAAGCTTCCCCTTTGAATGTAATTATTTTTCTTTCATAGAAGCAATGCGATTTCCTCCACTGAACTGACCATGCCACAAAAATAAAGCACATTGATGCACTTTATCACTCAGGCAATGAGTCTGGTTTCTAAGCATGTTCTGTTTCCATGGAGTTCAGGCTGACAGCCTCTGTTAATTTACTAGTAACTTATATTTCCATTTTCAATTAGCACCACATACTCACACTGCAGTAGCAATTCTGCTTTGAGCAAAGACCTCTGCTACCACAGTGTTTGTTTTTCCTCCTACTTCTCAATTTGGGCTTCTTTTTAATTAAAAACCAATAATATGAGCAAAGTACTAAGACATTTCCATGTGCAAGATAGTGCCTTTCATATTTGCTAAACAGCTGAATTTGTAAACTCATAATTTTCTGACAAATTCTTTTGTGTTAGTGGTTTTAAAATGTATCTTTACTTTTTAATGACCATAATAATTATACATAGTTATGAAATACAATGTAATGTTGTGTTACATGTTTATAATTTGTAACGTTCAAATCAAAGTAAGCACTTCTATCTCCTTTGACAATTTTCTTCATGGTGAATCTTTTCTTTTAGCTTTCTGAAACACACAACACAGTATCATTATCTATAGTTACCCACTGTACAATAGTACATTAGAACGTTTTGCTCTGGTCTAACTGGAAAAGCTCTATTCATTTTCAACCTTTCTCCACCTCTCTGCCCGCCTCTTCTCCTCAGCCTCTGTTCCTTACCATTCTACTCTCAATTCTATGAGATTGATACTTTTGGATTCCACACATGAATCCATTCCATTCATGTGCTATTTGCTTTTCTGTGCCTGGCTTATTTCACTTAACATAATGTACTCCAGTTTTATCCAGGTTGTCGCAAATGAGCTGATTCTGTCTTTTTTTATAGTTGAATGGTGTTCCATTATGTATATGTACCACAATTTCTTTGTTGGTTCTTCAGTTAGTAAACATGTAGGGGGTTTTGTGTTATCTCTTGACTATTGTGAACAGTGCTACAGTGAACATAGTAGTGCAGATTTTCCTACAACACACTGATTTCATTTTCTTCAGATATATACTGCTAGGTCATATGGTAGTTCTATTTTCAACTTTCTGAGGAAACTTCATACTGTGTTTCATATACTATGTTCCTGCCAACAGAATGTAATAGTCCCTTTTCTCCACATCCTCATCAGCCCTTGTTATTTATTGTTTTTTAAAATTTTCATTGTTTATTGGTACATTTTAGGTATAAAATACAATTACATTCCTCACTGGGATCTTGTACCTTTACATGGTGTATCTTAGTTCTTTGAGACTTTGTTTGCATTTTTCCCTTTCTCATATTTTTTCTTTTCTCTTCTTTCCTTTTCCCTACTCCTTTAGACCTTTACTTCATTTTTCACATAATCAATTATACCACTTGAACCTTATTTACACTTTTAGTTTTTCACACCAGAGAAACTATTCTGTATTTACACATATGTGATCTATTTATTTCACTTAAGAGAAAGGAAATTTCTCAAACAAGTAAAAGCAGCAAATAAATATATAAAAAATGTTCAACATCACTGGTCCTTTGAGAGATGCAGATGAAAACAACACTGAGATTCCACCTCACCCCAGAAAGAATGGCTGCTATCAAGAAATCAACCAGTAACAAATGTTGGTGGGGCTGTGGGGGAGAAAGGAACCCTTCTCCATTATTAGTGGGAGTGTAGATTGATGCAACCACTGTGCAAATCAATATGGAGATACCTAAAAATACTAGAATTAGAGGTCTCATTTGACCCAGCTATCCCTTTGCTGGGTATCTTTCCAAAAGAACGAAAAGAATCATACCACAGAGACATATGCACACCCATGTTTATAGTGTCACAGTTTGCAATAGCTAAAACTTGGAAACAGCCCAAATGCCCATCATCTGGAAATTGGATAAAGAAGATTTTTTTTTTTTATAAAATGGAGTACTACTCAGCCATAAAGAATGAGAAGCTAGAGACATTTGTAGCTAAATGAATGCATTTTTAAAATAATAGCCATTATAACTGGAATGAGGTAAAAGCTCTCTGTGGTTTGCTTTGCATTTTCCTGGTGATCAGTAAGGTTGAACACTTTTTCCGTTACCTGTTGGTCATGTGTATGTCTTCTTTTGAAAAATGTCTATTTAGATCTGTTGCCCACTTTTTTTGTGTGGAGGGGATCAAACTTGGGATCTTGCAGTTGTGAAGCAGATGGCGGAACCACTGAACTAAATCCCTGGCCCTGTTGCCCACTTTACAATTGGGTATTTCAGGGCTTCTTAGCTGTTCAATTTCCTTATATTTGGGGCCTTATTCACAAGCACTCTTTTTTCATTGGTGTTTTTAAGCCAATACCATCCTGTTTTGATTACTGTGGTTTTGTACTTTGTTTGGATAGCAGATACTATAATGCCTCATGATTTGTTCTTTTTGCTCAAGATTGCTTTGCTTACTTTTTTGCAGTTATTATAAATTGGATTGCTTTCTTGAATTCTTTTGCAGATAATTGCTATTAGAATATAGGAATGTTAAAGTTCCAACTATTCCTCATTCAGTGTGATGGTAGCATTGGATTTGTTATAATGGCCTTTATTATGGTGAGGTACGTCTCTTTTGTTTGGAGTTTTACCATGCAAGGATCTTGAAATGTATGAAATGTTTTCTGCATGTGCTGAAAGGATCATGCAACTTTTGTCCTTTAGTCTGGTGATGTGGTATATCTTGTTTATTTTTTGCATGTGATGAATTGTCCTTGCATCCTTGGGATGAATCCTACAGGATCATAGTGGATAATATCTTTACTCCGTTGCATTTGATTTGTTAGTATTTTGTTTAGATTTTCACATCTATGTTCCTTTAAAATATTGGCTGTAGTGTTCTTTTTGGAAGAATTCCCTCCTCTTCATTTTGTGGGAATAATATAAGAATAATTGTTATTATTTTTTCTATAAAAGCTTGATAGAATTCAGACTGAAGCCCTCTGGTCCTGAGCTTTTCTTTGATGGGAGACTCTTGTTTATTTGCTAATTCTGGAGGATGGAGCCCATGGGAAGGAGAAGGAAGGAAGAACATGCAAGAACTGCCCTTAACATAGCTGGCCATAGTGAGCTCTGCCCCATGAGCAGGGCATTCAGCAGAGTTTGAGCAGGCATGTGGTGTGATTTATTCACCTGTTTAAGAAGGTTATTTTTGATCACAGTGTTTCACAAAATGCTCAGAATAAATAGAGAATGGAATTGGATCACTCATAAATCTGTTTTATTTGCTTAGAGAGGAAAAGCTGTATAAGGGTTTAAAAGGGATGTAAAAGGTAAATGAAACAATAGTTAGAAAGAAAATGACATGTTAGCCAACTCAAATTTGCAAAAGGTTCTTTAACAAGGTTTTATGATACTTGTTCTGTTTTTTCATTCTTACCATCTTTATTCACCATTGCATCTGGGTTCTAGGTAGTTTATTAATTTTATTGGTATATTTTAGGTTACAATATGTTGACATTCATTATTGGAAGTTTGTACCTTTACATAATATATCTTGCTTCTTATTTTTTCCCCATTCCCCTGCTCTCTGTTCAACCCCTCCACCCCTCCCTATTTACAAAGACTTTGCTTCCATTTTTTTCCTTTTCTCATATTTATTCCTTTCCCTTCTTTTCTTTTCCCTACCCCTCCTACTTCCCTTTCCAGTTTGTACATTTTCTTCCTATTTCACATTATCTATTATATATTTTGATCCTTATTAGAGATCCCATTTGACCCAGCTATTCTCCTGCTGGGTATCTTCCCAAAAGAATTAAAAGAATCATACCACAGTGATATATGTGCACCCATGTTCATAGTCGCATAGTTTGTAATAGCTAAAACTTGGAAACAGCCCAATTTCCCATCAACTGGAGACTGGATAAAGGAAAATGGTTTTTTAAAAATAAAATGGAGTATTACTCAGCCATAAAGAATGATAAACTAAAGACATTTATAGCTAAATGGATGCACATTGAGGCCATACTCTTAAGTGAAATAAATAGGTCACAATGTGTAAATACCAAATAGTTTCTCTTGTTTTGGGTTTTGAGAAATGAAAGAGTGGTGGTTTAGTGGTGGTTTGTGCTTTCTTTCCTTTTTGATCACAGCTTAAATAACTTCAACTGATTATCTCTGTCAGTTTCAGTGTTGTAACTGAGTCCCCAGATAAAGTAAATTTAGACCTGACACAATTCTATTCTGTAGCTTGAAATAAATTGGATTTGAATGAAAAGACAAAAGGCAAGTGATCCTCATTTCATCTTCTTTAATCATATATTAATTCTACTGTGGTGTTTAGAGAAACTGTGCAGAGCATGCACTTAAATTATTAAAAAAATTTTTAGACCTAAAATCTTGTCACAAATTTCAATGTTATTAAAATTTCAATATGACATTTTGACTATTATATCCTGGATCCAGACCTTTTTGTTTCCCAAATCTTGGAATAGAGAGCCTGGAATTGTTAAGGCTGGATAGCCCATCACCCTGGTTACCTTGGATGCAACATGAAATTAATTTTTGGCTACAACTGTAGGTCTGAAACTAAGGAAAAATGTAAATAAATCCTCTAGCTTCATTTGGTTTTAGATGACTTTAAGAATCCCTGATTTTTGAGGTCGAGATTTGGACAATACATTATTAGTCTCACACTAGCTTTGCTGTCAATAGCTTCTCTGACATATTGGTTATGATGATAAAAGTTATGATGATAAAGGTTGTTGAAATTACTTTTCAGGGACCAGACTGACCATTTTGGATGGGAGCAGTGACTCCTCCCTTGGGCCTGTAGACATCCACTGGGTGACCGGAATAGGATCTCTGTCACTGTATTGTGTTTTTCCCCTTTGTTGCCTTCAATTTTGAGTCAGATTTCTGCTCAGCTCTACAAGTAGATATGTTGATCATTTGAAAAAATATAACTGAAATTTAAAAAAGAAACACAACAAAAACTTACTGGATGAATCCAGCAATTGAAGGAGATGGAAGGATGTGGTGGTGAAGTGGAGCTGCCTGTTGATTCTGTGTCACCTAGAAAGAGGAGACAGAGCTTCTTAGGTGCTGGCAGTGGACTACCTGTGCAGTTGTCCACAGCAGCCTGGCCTGTTTCAATCTAAAGTAAAACTGTTTACAATAGAGTGGCATAGTGGCATAGTGTTTCTTTCAAGAATTAATTTGTTAATCTTATCCAAATCCTTTCATTTGAATATACAGAAACTACAATTCCAGGAAGTTAGCTGATTTCCCTGAACATATTTTGGCACTGGGATGAAGCCAGCTTCCCAACAACCCAGTTGTCCTCACACTCAGGATAATTTCCCTACAATTCTGTATGCTGGTGCTTCTCAGATTTGGCTTGTGTCAGCTCTGTGACCCAGCTTATCATAGGGAAGAATGAAAAAGGCATTTGAGGTTCTAAAGTGGTCACATTGTGTCCATTAGGGGCATCTGATTTTGCTAAAATTTACAAGGATCCTCATTTAATGGAGTTGCCAGTAAAATACAAGATTCTTAGTCAAATTTAAATTCCAGATAAAAAAAGCAATCATTTTATTATGTGTGTCTCAAATATTTAGTATCAGAATTAAATATATCAACACTAAAACATATTCATTATTTATCTGGAATTCAAGTATAGCAGAGAAGCTTCTGTTTTATTTGGCAACCTTCCTATTCAGAGTCCCTTCACTTATTCAGAGGATCAGAGAAAGCCATACCAAGAAGTCTGGCATCATTTAACATATTGGTGAATGTCCCACTTATACTAATGCTAATTGCAGATACCGTTTAGACACACTCTACTAACTCCTCTACCATTTATTGCTTCTAATTTTCTTTCCTTTTTTTTTTTTTTTTACACCATTAAGTTTGTTGGTACATTTTAGGTATAAAATACAGTTACATACATCATTGGGATCTTGTACCTTTACATGAATATCTTGGTTCTTATTTTTTTCCTCCTTCCCCTGCCCTCCCCTAACCCCCTCCACCCCTCCCCACTTGCAAAGATCCCGTTTCCATTTTTTTCCCTTTTTAATATTTTTCCCCTCTTTCCCCTCCTCTGTCCCACCTCCCCTGCCCCCTAGACCTTTACTTCCTATTACACTATCAATTACACATTTTAAAAATTAAAATATCAAGACCTAGGAGATAGTACCACAGATTTTACAGAATTTAAAAGGATATAGAAAGCACATTTCAAAAATCTGTTTTGAAATAAATTTGACAACTTCTAAGTACCTTGGAAGATAAATTAATGAAACTAACTCAGAAAGAAATATAAAATTTGAATAGCACTTATTAAAGAAAGTATATTCCTAGCTTGAAAACCTACCTATATGACAACAACAGGCTCATATACATTTTAACTGATAAATTATATCAAACATTTAAAGCAGACAAAAAAAGAACACTTCTCCCCTCATTTTAGGAACTCAACATTGTGCTAATCCTAAAACTGGATGAAGATAATAGAAGAAAAAAGTATGAGCATGGATAGAAATTTGTTTAACAAAACAAACTATTACAAGTCAGATCTGGCAGGATGTAGAAAGTGGTTTGGTTACAGGGATGGCAGTGTTGATTCAGCTTTGGAAGATCCACCCCCAAAACTCGTCATTTTAACAGAGGAAAGGAAAAAGCCATATGATCCTGTCACTAGTTGGAGAAAAAGTATTGGACTAAATTCCACAGCTGTTCATGGTAAAAGCTATCAGGAGACTAGAAGTAGAACAGAATCTTCTCAACAGATAAAGACATGTACTCCGTACTTTCAGCAAGAATGCCTTATATGAATGGAGAAGATACAATGCTTTCTCCTTAAGGTGGGAAACAAGGGCAGATATGCTTACTCTTTATCTGTCCATTAAACTTTGAAACCTAGGCCCCACCAAAATAGTCTGGCAATAAAATGACACAATTAGGATAGGATTGGCAAGGTACAAGCAAAATCTTTATATGTAGATGAAATGATCATCTACAGAGAAAATAGTAAGAAATCTCTAGGAGCCCCTAGAACTTGTATTTGAATTTAGCAGGATTAGAAAACACAAGGTATATCTAAAAATTCAGGTCTGTGTATACTTCTTATAAATGAAGAATTGAATATTGAAATTTAAAAGTTATGTAGGAGTACAAAGGACCTAGAAAAGTTAAAAAACAAACAAACAAAAAACAGTGTTGGAAGATGTTTAGTACCTAATTCTAAGACTTCTTCTAAAGCTACAGTAATCAAGGCAGTGTTGGTGTAAGGAAAGACATATAGATCATTTGAATAAAACAGAGAATCTAGAAATAGAACCACACATATATGGCCCAATGAGTTTTGAAAGATTATTTAACATTAACATTTTATAGAATGTAAACTCAATTCAAGAGCCGAGGAAGAGATAGTGTTTTCAGCAAATGGCACTAGAACACCTGGTATCCGTATATAAAAAAGTATCCTCAACCTTTTATTTCCAAACATAAAAATAACTTGAAGGGATCTATGAACCTAAATATGAAAGCCTAAAAGTATAAAACTTTAAGAAGAAATTATAAGGGAAAATGTCTATGAATTTAGGGCAGGCAAGAACTTCCTAGGATACAAAAAACATGATGCATAAAAGAAAAACACTGATAAATGAGATTCCATCAAAATTTAGAACTTTAAATGATATCCTTAAAATGAAAAGTAGTCCTTAAACAGACCATATTTACAATGCATATAACCTACCATGAGAATACATAAAGAACTCTTACAGCTCATTAATAGACAACCCAATTAAAAAGTAGACATAAGAAGATGATAAATAGCCAGTACAGTACAAGGAAAGGTGTGCAACTCTAAAATCAGAACAATACTAATCAGTACAATAACAAGACTGAATTATACACTCATCAGGGAGATGAAGTTAAAAGTTTTAAAAGCCTTGTCATGACATTTTCTTTTTGTTGGATTCCTCCCCTTTGCATTTAATTTGTCATGCCCAATGGATTCATTCTTCTGGGCTTCCTGGGGTTGTGATCCTCATTGTCTTTTCCTAGGAAATTCTCTAAAATTTTTTGGAATGCCGGTTTGGTATTCATGAAGTTCCTGAGGTGCTCTTTATCATGAAAGTATCTTATTTCTCCATCAATTTTGAAAGGTATTTTTGCAAGGTGCATCAATCTGGGTTGGAGACTTTTTTCCTTTAGGGCTTGAAATACATCACTCCAAGCTCTTCTTGCCTTGAGGGTTTACATTGAGAAGTCTGCTGTGATTCTGATGGGCTTTCCTTTGTATGTGATTTGTTTCTTTTCTCTCACTGCTTGGAGAACTTTGTTCTTCTGTTGGATTTCTGGAATCCTAACTATTATATGCCTATGTGTAGATTTTTTTTTTTTTGATTAAGGTTAGCTGGAGTCCTATATGCCTCACTTATCTGTATGTCAAGTTCTTTTCCCCTGCTTGGGAAGTTTTCTGCCATCACTTCTGTGAACAGTTTTTTTATGTCATCTGCATTCTCTCCTGTTTCTTCATTGACTCCAGTCAGTCTTATGTTATTCTTCTTTGCATCATGTAGCAGCTGCTGGATTGATTTCTCTTGTTCCCTTACAATTTTAAAGCAATTTTTCTTTTCCTGGTCACTAACTGCAATCTTATCTTCTATATGTGAAATTCTCTCCTCACATTGGTTCATTCTGCTGAGCAGACTTTTGATGGAGTTTTGAATCTTCAGGAAATCTGTTTGTATCTGTTTTATGGATTCCATTTGTTTCCTATGTGGGGATTCCATCATGTTCCTCAGATCCTCTGTATTTTTTATCAGTGTCCTCTCTAGATTTATTAATCATATCTTGCAATCTGAGCACAATCTTAGCTGTTATCTGAATAATTATTTCTGATTTCATTTTTCCCAGATCCTCTTTTATTGCCAGTTCAGAGAGTCCAGGTGTTTGAGTATGAGTGTTCCAACCCGTTTCCCTTTGGTGTTGTTGTAGGTGATCAGGAAATCTATTTTTGAGGCTTCTTTATGTGTCTTCTCATTTCCATGGGAGGGGAGGTTGCTTCTGGCGCCCACGCCCTTCTGTGCCCTAGGAGCATGGAATGGTGGTGCGGGAGCTTCCTTCCAGGTGCTGGGACTGGCTCAGCTTCTCTGGCCTAGGAGCATGGAATGGCAGTGGGTGAGCTTCCTTCTGGGTGCTGGGACTACTTCTAATTTTCTTACAACTCTAAGGCAGAGGTTGTTATTACCTACAAGTGAAACAAACTGAGAGGGGGATAAATATTGCCATTAGTTACACAGAAAATCTAGACTGGGAGCAAAGTTGTGTCCTTCAACCCCACATTTCCCACAAAGTACGCTGGATCCACAGCTCCAGATGTTGTTCTTATGTGAAAGATCAGCAGAGTGTTAGATGTTTTCCATGATCACCCCAAGCCACCATGAAGATGTGAAAGCATGAGGTAGCAGAAATCTATGTCTTATATTTTGAGACATAGTCTGCTGAATTCCAGATGCATGAATTTTCCTTTTTCATGTTTAAAAGGATCTAGAGATGAGCTAGTTCAAATGTGATATGGTCATATTACAGTTGACAACAAAACTGAAGCCCAGAGAGGGATGATGATTCATCAGCAGTTGCAGGTGCTCCTTGAAATCACCGTGGTTAGAAATGAGATTTCTTGGCCTCCAGCAACCTTCCCAAAATGGTGCTTCATAATGCAAACAACATTTAAAGGCAAGAACTGATCTAAATGCTCCATAGAAAGTTTCAGGAGCAAGTAGAGAGGTCAGTGTAGAGTCTTCACATTTGGATTATGCTGGTTATAAACACTAATCTGTTCTCCATCCTGGGGTAGGGCAAAAAATGGTTTGAAACAAGAACCAGTTTGAGAGACAGGGAAGTTGTGCCCAACTAAGGTCCTTTACCAGTTATGATATGAAACTGGACATCAAACCAATATGACAAGCCTTACCACCTCCTGGAGGCTGCTGGAAGTTCTTGGCTGGCTGTTGATGGTCCTCTGTCATGGTCAGAGGCAGCACAGAGCTGCAGACACCACAGGAAGTGTTTTCTCATAGCTGAGTCCTCTCAGAATTGTATTTGTTATCTTTTCTTTGAAAAGTTAATGTCCCTAGTTACACAAGAGCTGTCATTTTTTTCTAACTTCCAAATCATCAACCAATGTTCCCACAATCAAAATGTCCCCCTTTCATGTTATTAACATAGGTTGTTTCTGCTCTGGTTGGACGAAGTTTGTAATCATCTTCAATGTTAAGTCTTGCAACTCAGCATACACAAGGTCATTGCCCTGATAGTATGTGGCAGCTTGGGACCCACAGAAGCTTTCACTGCTCCAAGTCCTACAACAGATGAGAGGGATTCAGAGATCAGTGCAGACCAGGGTCTCAAGATTGAGCATACACAGTGAGACACCACGAATCCACTAGGGCAATTTTACAACTTTCTAAAAATTAAAATTATATGGCTAGAGCAGAAAATATGTTAAGGGGAAAGCATTGCAAACAATGCTATCCATCTGATTCAAATATGGAGACCACTTAGTGCACTGTTTTTTGGACTGCCTGTCATATGAATGGAATAGATGTGGGAGAAAGAGTCACAAGGAAATGCTAAGAAGGTTTGGGGTGCCATTTTGCCTGATTAGATTGTTTAAAGCAACTGATTATCTTCTGTTTTGTAGAACTGTTTAAAATTGTGCCCTAATTGTGTGATGTTCTAGAAGATATTCTGATACTCTTATTAGTAATAATAATGTCATGTACTCTTACAGTACACTGAAAATAGCACTAAATATTACACTATGTGTTTCCTACTACAACTACTTACTAGATGGAAGAATGCTATCATAATGTGGATAATTTTATGACAGTGACATCAATGTTTTAAATTGTTGAGTGAGAACAGAGTATTAATTTTAAGTATAGAATGTCTTCTACTGGATAAAAACACTCTTTCCCATATTGATTAGTATTGAATTAAACTATATTATTTTTACAAAAACACACTATTCAAACGTTTTAGTCTTGACTTCCATACACTATTCCCATCAGGTTAAAATTGCCAAAACTATCACTGAATTATAAAAGTATTTTTGTATGTCTTTTTTAGTTCACTCTATTCCAGGAAATCTAATAGAGTATGAAGTATCACGATGTTATTCATGTAGGCTAAACAAGGTGTTCCTAACTTACATAGGTAGAAATAGCATAGACCCCACAAGGGGAAGGTCCCTCAGCCCTGAGCTGCCCCTTGCACCATTCAATACCTGCCTGCAGGAATCCTGGCTTGCTGGGGTCTGGGATGGGGTGAGGAGAGCCATGGATATCACAGAAGCCAGGAACACCTGCTCAAGTGTCAAGGCAGCCACCATCTAAAGGCTGACCCTGAGAGCAGCACTACTGGATGGTGAAAGTCAAGCAAATGGAAAATGAGAACTGGGGGGTGGGGGAGCCAGGTAAGTACCCCGTGGTGAGCACAGATTCTGCTTTGATAGAAAATAGATGAGGGAAACAAATGAGTGTCCAAGGAAAAGCACAGAGAAATAAACTGTTATAAATATCCACAGTGTAAAACACTTTTTTTGAGAATAAATATGGTGTGGTAACAAGAAAATAGTATGAAGAGACAGTATGAAGAACTTACATCCAGGCCAAATATGGTGGCACATGTGCGTAATCCCAGCTACTGTGGAGGCTGAGGTGAGAGGATTATTGGAGGTCAGCCTGGCCAACTCAGTAAGAGTGCTGCAAAATGAAAAACAAGGTGGGTACAGGTGAAGGGAAGAAAGGTAAAAGGAAAAAAAGAAAATAGAGGGAAAAAGATGGAAACAAAGCTTTTGTAAACAAGGAAGGTAAGAACGGTTGGAGGGAGGAGAGGGGCATGGGGAAGAAAAGAAGACTCAAGATGTATTATGCACAGGTACAAATTCCCGTGATGAATATGATCATAATGCATATCATAAGAGTACCAATAAAATTAATACTTTAAAATGAGAAATAAAAAGATCTGGAGATTTAGTTCAGGGGTGGAGAGCCCCTGGGTTTAATAGTACCACAACAAAAAAACAAAACAAAACAAAATTGGACAACTTTTTTATTTCTCCTCAGGAATGATTATAAATAGAAATATACTTCCACAGAAATAATACGATTCCACTCTCAGTGTTTTTCACAACTTCTCTCCCTTTGTAAATTATAGAGATGTTTTATGAGATATCACTAGTGATGAAAAATTATTTGCTGCTCAGCAATAAATATTTTTTTACCCTGCAACAGCCTTTTATTTTCATTTTTAACTTTATTGGTGTATTTTACATTTACATAATGATCACATCTGTTACCGAGAATTTGTACCTTTACTTGCTGTATCTTGATTCCTTTTATTCCCCATTCCCCTCCCCTCTCTTCAGCCTCTCTTCCCCTTCCTTATTTACAAAAGCCCCATTTCCATTTTTTCCTTATTTTCTCATTTTTTCTTTTTCCTTCCTTTCTTTCACCCTCCCTTCTCCTAGTTCCCCTTTCCTATTGAATGATTTTTTTCTTATTTCACATTGCCTATTATGCCTGTTGGTACCTATTTACATTTTCAATTGCTTACAGCAGAGAGACAATGAGATATTTACATATGTGTGTCAGATTTATTTCCCTTAAGAGTATAGCTTCAAGGTACATCCAGTTAGCTATAAATGTCTCAATAAATATTTTGTGATGTTTTCATAAAAATAAATGTTTTGGCAAACAATTATTTTTAAAGTAGTCATTTTATTTCATAAACATAAACACCCTATATAAAGAGATAGAAAGCTCCTCATTAATATTAAATGATTAAATGATTAAAATCATTAACATGATTTTTATGGTTTTTTGTGTTAGAAAAAAGAGTGAAAGCTGTTTAATTCAGCCAATAAATCTATTCATGTTGAAACTAATGTATTAGAAAAACAGCATTGTTTGAAGTTATTGGGGAATGAAATTATTTATAGGGAAAGGAAAAATACATTTCTAACTTCAGTAAGAATCCTAAATAAAAATTTCATTTTAGCAGCATTTCATATAAATCTGTTCTAACTAGAAAATCAACTGTGGGGACGAATAAGGGAGTCTTTCATATTCATCTCATTTTTAAAGCAGAAGTGAATAACTTCCCTTTAAAATGGCAAGAACTAATGTCACTTCACCACCACCTTCTGCATCTTACCCATCAGGGATCTCATATCACAAAAGGATGAATTAATTGATTCTTTCAACTTGCTAAAATCTTCCAGTAATGATGCTACTGAAAGCACTGATGCAAAGCAGGAAGAATAGACCTATATTGCTAGAGGATAGGTAGCTATATTCCTAACAGTATTAACTATTATGGGGGAAATATCAGAGACATACTCAAAGAGTTAGTTATCAAGGAATCTTAGATAAATTTGTCATAAACTCATGACCTCATTCAAGGGGCTTAAAAATTTTATTCATGGTATGGGAAATATATATCCATCATTTATCTATATAGTTATCATCTGTCAATCTTCTATCTCATCTGTCATCTATCACCTATCTATAAATCTTATCTATCTGTAAAGGACTAGAAGAATATAGATCACATATTAATAGGAAAGTATGTGATCATGGGTGGCTTTATTTGATTTTCGTATTTTATTTCCAAGAATCTTGGTACTCAAAAATGTACTCTATAGTTCACATTATCTATTATACACTTTGGTCCTCATTTACACTTTCAGTTTCTCACACCAGAGAAACAATTCAGTATTTACCCATGTGTGTCCAATTTATTTCACTGAAGAGCATGGAGTCAATGTGCATCCATCTAGCTAAAAATGTCTCCAGTTTATCATTCTTTATAGCTGAGTAGTACTTGATTTTATATAAAAAAATCTTCTTTATCCAGTCTCCAGTTGATGAGCATTTGGACTGTTGCCAAGATTTAGCTATTAGAAACTGTGCTGCTAAAAACATGGGCGCACATATATCATTGTGGTATGATTCTTTTAATTTTGGGGGAAAGATACACAGCAGGGGAATAGCTGGGTCAAGTGGGACTTCTAATTCTGGTTTTTTGAGGAATCTCCACACTGATTTCCACAGAGCTTGCACCAGCCTACACTCCCAATAGTGGAGAAGGGTTCCTTTTCCCCATAGCCCTGCCGCCATTTGTTATTGGTTGATTTCAAAGGGGAAGGGGAATTAGGGAAAGAAAACATATGAGAAGAAAAGGAAAAAATGGAAACAAAGCTTTTGTAAATAGGGAGGGGTGCAGGGGTAGAAGGGAGGGAAGGAGAATGGGACAAAACAGGAACCAAGATACATCATGTACAGGTACAAATTCCCAATGGTGAATGTGATCATCATGTGTATACCAATAAATTTAAGGGGAAAAATGTACTTTAAAAATACTCAAATAGAAAGTAATGCAGCTAATTCAATTCATCAAATATGTTTATTGAAATTGCATTATTGAGGGAGCAGTAGCCAAGGCACTGTGTCATGTCCAGGGGAAAGGAGCAGCATAATTCTTGCTATTCCACATTTATAATATCTTAAAGAAGGTTCATCATCTGTATGGCATCGATGTTTTTCATATGATGATTCAATGTTTTGTTTCTGGTGATGCCATCAAACACCTGAGGTCACTGTGAGCTTTATGTTTTATAATGATGGTTTTCAAGTCATGATTCATCTGCAAATTTGTAATAGAAATCTTAACTTTTAAAATCTGTGTAAATATCCGTACATTTTAATTTTTCTTATTCAATGGGAACATAGTTACTATGACATCTCAGTTTGAAATATATATTTGTTAAAGGAGATAGTTTGAGTTCAGCATGTTTGGCTGTATATATTGCAATTTTTTTCTTAATTAATATGCTGCTAACAAATATATTCTATACTACTTATAAAATTTCAGTTGTGTTAGAGGAAAATAAATTATATTGCTTATGTAATATTTTATATAGATATTCATCCAGTTGCTATCTTATTTCAATGAATTCTGATTTTATCCTCACACAGGAAAAAAAATCCCACCTCCCAGTACATGAGATGTAGACATTCATTTTAACCTCATCTAAGTACATTAGAATAGTTCTTTAAGAGGCTTTGTAGCTTTTTTTCCCCACTCACAGATTGTTGAGTGACGGTTGTAAATAAAATTGGATATTTTTAGCCTAAAGTACATTTTTTCAGCATGGTAGGAGAGGAGACTTGGTAAATTCTTTCCTAAATAACCCACTAGGACCTCAGCTATCAGCCCCTTCTCTATGTCAATCAAGGTTGGGTTTCAGTAGAGGTGGGTGGTGCACAGCAGATACCTAGCTGGGAGAGCCCCTAACACCAGGTCCTGCGCATGCTGACTGCCAGGGAATCAGGAGACTGACACATGAATAACGTGCCTATCAAGTAAGGACCCTGTCCATGCGGCTCTATACTGATGATACTAACCCTAAAGACAATTCTTCAAAAGGACCAAAGTGTCAAAGGGATGTTATAAAAGGACACCTACTGTGTCTTACTATCTTGTAAGTGAGGATGTCACTCACAAAATCATGATGTTTTAAACAATGTGCTTAGCAGTTACATTTTTAGGATGAATTATTACCTACACAGATGTCTTTGAAGGAGAAAAGTTTCAAGTTGAATTTCTCTGTGTTCCAAAGCCGAGGAGAATACAGTCACTCTGATTTGCTTGATGGTTTTTAATTTCACTAAGAGCTTTGGGATCATTTTTAATTTTTGCAACTGTGTGCTGATGGTCAACAAAACAATGACAATAATTCTGTGCAGTCTTTTTCAAAATGTTCACATTCAGTTGAACCAAATTGAAGAACCAAATTGGTTCTAAATGTGTGTGCTTTACACAGCTGTTTTCTCTTTAGAGATATTGTACAATGGTCAATACCAAATTTCAGATTTTTATAGGTGGAGGAATAACTCCACCAATTAAAATTTGTACCCCTGTTCTATAAAAATTTGGCTGAAATTTCAGTGCTTGACTGTTTCTAAGCCAGAGAGGTGCAGCAGCCAACAGAACCTGTCGTATTGCTAAGACCTGAAGAACAGGCTCTGGCAGAGTCTCATCCATAACAATATTTCCTGAACAGAAGCAAAATGGAAAAGGATGGATCTTTGTATCAATAGGCAAACATATTTGTCAATTAGCCAAGCTTGTTCTAAATATCTAGAAACATGACATTCATATGCATCCCTATTTCTGCCTAAAGTTTGTGATTAACTTTTCTTTTCCTCTTGAATAAGTACTATTATTTAGCCTTCCTTTTATCAGATGTGTTTTCACTCTGTTTCCTCCCTGGTGACTCTCTAAAAGTATCTGAGAATAGTACTCTAAAAAGAAAAGAAAAACACAAGATTGTAATGCTTTGCTTCTACAGACATTTGTTGTTTCAAAAGTGTTTTCAAAAGTGTTGTTTCACATGATTTATGTTTTGATCTTCACAGTAGCTTTGTCAGGCAGGCCAGACAGATATCACTATTCCCATTTCCAGGATGAGGAACCTGGCATTAGACAGGCTTTACTAAATGACAAATTGGAGCCAGGATTGGAACTGAGATTTTACATCTTCAAAGCTAGTGTCTTTTTTCCTACAAACTGGGGCAAAACTCAATACAATGTACTTCTAAAAGTCAATATCCCAGCGACAATCTGCATTTCATCTGAACACTAGCATGAAGAGCTGTGATTCTCTGTAACACATATGAATGACAATGAGATAATAATAATTTTGGGAAATGATCGTTTAGTGAATTTTAAAAGTGTATGGCCCAAACTGAAACTTTAGATTCATCCCATCAGGGTGGCTTTCTTGATCTCGAGGGAGGACGTGTGGATTACAGCAGAAGTCACTGGTCCTGATTGGCAATGATCATCTGTCCCTCTGATGGACCATGGGGCTCACCTACTCCTCAAAGATCTGTAGAATGAAGCGATTTCTTCCCATCCCCGAGGGACATTCACTCTCTACCTTAGAAAATGTCTCCACAGACACCGTTTCATATTGTTGTGTCTGGATCTCAACTATTCTCCACAAAACCAAGAGGAATCCGTGAGCTAAGCCGAGGCTCCACATATCAGCTGCATGGTTTGCTGTTTTCATGAACTGCACCAGCTCAACAAATCGGAGACCTGCTTCTAAGTGCGGCACAATCCCCTCCCTCCCCACAGCCTCTGCTGGGAGCTCTGGTCTTTGTGCTTTCTCCTCCCTTCCCCACCTCCTTCCCAAGGGAGTGTTTCCATGGGACAGCTCCATCTACAGTAGTCTCCTATATCCTTCAGCCAATCACTGTGCTGACCTGTCTTGTGGACTTGGCAATGAAAACAACTGTTACTGTGATCTGTTTCCTGTCTCTGTGATGGGAGAGACCTGGTCTTTCCTGTGCCCTGAGTCTGCGTGCTCATTCACCATGTGGAGAACTAACTGATATCGGACGCCATGTTTGGGGTCCCCTCACAGTCCTTAACCAAGGCCTGTGCCTGAACTGGAGGCTGTGGTGTGACAGGGACCCTAGAAGCTTAAAAAGCCAGTGTCCAGGCCCTAGTTTACTTTTCACTGTGAAGGAGGGAGGATTGCTTCAAAAATGAAATGACTTCCTGCCTTTGTAGAACTTTCCTGTGTGATCTAACCTGGACATTACAACACACAGAAAAAGACAGAAAGTGACCGCTCAGTTTAACAAGTCTAAAAGATTTCAAGTACCATCAAGAGTGAAAAGGCAGAGGGAAATAAAATAATCAACCAGATAACTATTATTTTGGAAAGGGAGGAAGTCTAATAAATTGTTGTGAACTTGTTTGGCCTCATCTGCTGACTCATGATCCTTTCCAAACATTTCTTAGGCAGGAAGTTAGATGATGAGCAAGATTTGGTTTAACCTGTTGCCAATTTTCACGTAGGCATGGGTTTCCTCCTTGTGACTGACTTTCTGACATCATTAGGAAATTCACTCACTCACTGTTCCTTTTATGTCCATTGTACATACTTATCTTGTCATGGTAGGGTAAGCCACATCAGAATATTCCTGTACAATCATAGGTTAAATAACACTGGGTTGCTTAGTTAGGTTGAAATTATTTTTTATTTTTTGTTTTGTAATAAGCTTGCCTGTGGCTAAAACAGATGAAAAGCAGATGGAGTTCAGTCATTTCTCAGTAGGAGTTCAGCAAGCTTCTGAATGCACATTTTAAGGGGTAAATCAGCTCATTTGTCAGTAGCAGCTATTCTGTCCCTGTTCCTGGGTACAAGCCATTTCTCTGCCACTTTGTTTCACAGTATGCGCTAAGATGTATTTGGCTCTATCAATTTTATCTTTCTGTTTCCTGTTAACTTACATATTACATATAGATCTCCCAAATTTGATGTTCCAGTAGTACTATTTTAAAATGAACTATAAGATATTCAACTTGTGTGGAAAATAATAGTTTGGATTAATTTTTTATCAAGGCCTATTCTAATTATATTCCTACTTTTATTGATTCAAATGAGGTATCCCAATGATGTAGAGTTGCATTAACTTCATTTTAAACACCTTCCATATTTTTTCAAAGCTTGTTAATTTCTTCTTTATGATTCTATAGTTTTGATTTGGCATCCTAGAACTCTGTACCCTTTGGCATGATATTATTTTCAGTTGGAAGTTCTCACCATAACAAAATCCAATCCATTCTCAGAAGCAATGCTATTGATGAAATTGGGAGACACATGCAGATTTCCTGGTTTCTGGTACCTGGAGATGACCCAGTGGCCCATTTTGAGGATGATCACCTTGACATGTTCTTCATTTAGAAATATAATTTACTACCATGGGGTGGACCTTTTCCCTAGAGATAGATCTGTGAAAAGGCCAAATATAACCTTTTCTGTAGGAATTGTGAACTTGAAAGAAGTCTAAATCAACCAATTAAAAATCTAAGTGATCCATATATGAAATCCTTAATACTTTCATTTTAGGATAGATTAATTCTATTTTAGAGATCTGGAAGCCAACCCTCTGCTTTCTTAGTGGATTCTGACTTTCAATGTAGATAATGAGAGAGGAAAAGAAAGAGGAAAGGAGAGAGAGAGAGAGAGAGAGAGAGAGAGAGAGAGAGAGAGAATGATCTATCTCTCCACATGCTTTTCTTATGCTTTACTAAACCTACTCCCACTGAGAGGGAAAATCTTCCCTGTTTTGCAGTCTGGACTGGCTCTCATAACTTTACAGTTAGGTGACTGACTGAATGCAGTAAAATTGATGCTATGGGGCTTTTAAGACTAGTCCATTGAAAGGATACAACTTCTACTTCTTTCCTTCTCCCCCCCAGCCTCCCTCACACCCTGTTCTCTTTTGGAACTCTCAGGATCTTGCTTTTGAATTCCAGTGCTCCCATTATAAGAAAGCCTTGCCTAGACCTGGAGTGGCCTGTGAGAAGGGATGGTGTCCTGCCTCCTGTGCTGATGCTACCACAGCAAGGAGCAGGCACAAGCCATTCCCACATCATCTCATTGTTTCCTGATTCTGAGTCAGTAAGCAAAAATAAGTTCATTTAAAATCAATTTTTTAAAAAATGGCTGTTTCGTATCACTAAGTTTTAGGATAGTTTGATATTCAGCTAAGTGACTGACTTATGGTAGAGATTTTAGAGAAGCTTGAAAGGTTAATTCCAGGAGTACACTCTGTTGGAAAGTGGAATTTGACTTCTCTTATATAGGTCAAAATACTCTAAATTTATTTCCTTTTTAAAAATTTTATTTTATTGGTAAAATTTAGGTACACAATATAATGGCATTCATCATTGGAAATGTGCACCTTTACATAATCTCTCTTAGATCTTATTTTTCCCCCTTCTCCTGTCCTCCCTTTAACTCCTCCATCCCTCTCTATTTACAAAGACTTTGTTTCCATTTTTTTCATTTTCTCATATTAATTCCATTCCCTTCTTTCCTTTCCCCTACCCCTCCCATTTCCCCTTCCCCTTTGCCCCTTTTCTTCCTATTTCACATTATCTATTATACCTTTTAGTCCTTATTTACACTTTTGGTTTCTCACCCTAGAGAAACTATTTGGTATTTACACATGTGTGTCCTGTTTATTTCACTTAAGAGTATCACCTCAATGTGCATCCATATAGCTATAAATGTCTCTAATTTCTCATTTTTTATGGCTGAGTAGTACTCCATTTTATTTTAAAAAACACATTTTCTTTATCCAGTCTCCAGTTGATGGGCAATTGGGCTGCTTCCAAGTTTTAGCTATTACAAACTGTGCTGCTATGAACATGGGCGCACATATATCACTGTGGTATGATTCTTTTAATTCTTTGGGGAAGATCCCCAGCAGGGGAATAGCTGGGTCAAATGGGACTTCCAGTCCTAGTTCTTTGAGGTGTCTCCATACTGATTTCCACAGTGCTTGCACCAGTCTACACTCCCACCAGCAGAGCAGCCAGGTTCCTCTTTCCTCACAGCCCTGTCAGCCTTTGTTATTGGTTGATTTCGTGATAGCAGCCATTCTTTCTGGGGTGAGGTGGAATCTCAGCATTGTTTTCATCTGCATCTCTCAAATGACCAATGATGTTGAACACTTTTTCATATGTTTATTTGCTATTTCTAATTTTTTGTCTGAGAAATGTCTGTTCATTTCAGATGCCCATTTTTGGATTGGGTCTTTAAATTTGGGAGGTCTGATTTTTTAAAGTTCTTTATGGATTCAAGATAGTAAATCTTTGTCTGATGAACAGCAGGGGAAGATTTTTTTCCCACATTGTGGGTTATCTCTTCACACTGTTGGTGGTTCTCTTGTGGTGCAGAAGCTTTTTAGTAAGAAGAGATCCCACTTGTTGATTGTTTGTGCTAGTTCTTGGCAAGCTAAGGTTTTGTTCATAAAATCCTTTCCTACAGCAATATCTTCAAGAGTGCTACCTAACCTCTGTTCCAGGGATTCAGCATTTCTATTTTAATATTTAGAGCCTTAATCCATTTTCATTTTAGTTTAGTTCATGGTGAGAGACATAGGTGTAGTTTTAATCTTTGGCAAGTTGAAACCCAATTTTACCAGCACCATTTATTAAAGAGGCTATCTTTCCTCCAGTGAGGATATTTGGCTTCTTTATTGAAGATGAGTTGGCTGAATGAGTCTGGAGTTGTTTCTGCTTCTTCTAAGCTGTTCCACTGGTCCTCAGGTCTGTTTATTTGTCAATACCATGCTGTTTTTATCACAGTAGCTTTGTAGTATAGATTCAAGTTGGCCATTGAGATACGCCCTGCCATGTCTCTGTTACCCAGAATTGCTTTTGCTATTCTGGCTCTCCTCTTGTTCCAAATGAATTTTTGAATTGTTTTCTCAAGGTCCATGAAGTATGGTGCTGGGATTTCAATTGGGATTGAATTGAATCTATATAGCAGTTTTGGAAGTATGGCCATTTTCACTATATTGATCCTTCCTACCCAGTACCAGGGCATGTCTTTCTATTTTCTTTTTTATTTAACTATATATCCTTTTATTGGTACATTTTAGGTATACAATATAAGGACATTCATCATTGGAAATTTGCACCTTTACATAATCTTTCTTGGTTCTTCATTTTTCCCCTTCCCCCGCTCTCAAATCAACCCCTCCATCCCTCCCTATTTACAAAGACTTTATTTCCATTTTTTCATGTTCTCATATTAATTTCATTCCCTTCTTTCCCTTCCCCTACCCCTCCCACTTCCCCTTCTCCTTTGCCCCTTTTCTTCCTATTTTACATTATCTATTATATCTTTTAGTCTTTATTTACACTTTCAGTTTCTAACACCAGAGAAACTATTCAGTATTTATACATGTGTGTCCTATTTATTTCACTTAACAGTATCACCTGAATGTGCATCCATTTAGCTCTAAATGTCTCCAATTTCTCATTTTTTTATGGCTGAGTAGTACTCCATTTTATAAAAAACACACCTCATTTTCTTTATCCAGTTTCCAGTTGATGGGCAATTGGGCTGCTTCCAAGTTTTAGCTATTACAAACTGTGCTGCTATGAACATGGGTGCACATATATCACTGTGGTATGATTCTATTAATTCTTTGGGAAAGATACACAGCAGAGCAATACCTAGATGAAATGGAACTTCTAGTCTTAGTTCTTTGAGGTATTTCCATACTGATTTCCACAGTGGTTGCACCCAGTCTATACTTCCACGATCAGTGGAGCAGTGTTCCTCTTTCCCCACAGCCCCACCAGCATTTCTAATTGGTTGATTTCTTGATAGCAGCCATTCTTTCTGGAGTGAGGTGAAATCTCAGTGTTGTTTTCATCTGCAACTCTCGAATGACCAGTGATGTTGAACATTTTTTCATATGTTTATTTGCCATTTCTACTTCTTTGTCTGAGAAATGTCTGTTCATTTTGGATGCCCATTTTTGGATTGGGTCTTTAAATTTGGGAGGTCTGATTTTTTAAAGTTCTTTATAGATTTGAGATAGTAGATCTTTGTCTGAGGGACCACTGGTGAAAATTTTTTCCCACATTGTGCATTGTCTCTTCATGCTGCTGGTGGTATCTCTTGCTGGGCAGAAGCTTTTTTGTAAGAAGAGAGCCTACTTCTTTATTGTTTGCACTAGTTCACGGGCAACTGAGGTTTTGTTCTTAAAATCTTTTCTTACACCAATGTCTTCAAGAGTTCTACTTAACCTTTGTTACAGCCACTTCAGTGTTTCTGTTTTAATATTTAAATCTTTAATCCATTTTGATTTTAGTTTAGTCCATGGTGATAGATATAGGTCTTGTTTTAGTCTTTGGCAAGTTGAAAACCAATTTCTCCATCACCATTTATTAAAGAGGCCATCTATCCTCCAGTGAGGGTGTTTGGTTCCTTTTTCAAAGATGAGGTGGCTGATTGTGTCTGGAGAGGTTTCTGCATCTTCTAATCTGTTCCACTGGTTCTCAGTGTTCTTTGCCAGTACCATGTTGTTTTTATCACAGTAGCTTCATAGTATAGTTTCAAGTTGGGGGTTGTAATATCCTCCACCATCTCTCTGTTACCTATAATTGCTTTAGTTATTCTGGGTCTCTTCTTGTTCCAAATGAATTTTTGGGTTGTTTTCTTAAGGTCCATGAAGTATGCTGCTGGGATTTCAATTGGGATTGCATTGAATATATATAGCAGTTTTGGAAGTATGGTCATTATCACTATGTTGATCCTTCCTACCCAGGAGGAAGGGATGTCTTTCCATTTTCTGATACTGTCTTCAAACTCTCTTTTCAGAGTGCTACAGTTTTCAGAGAGGAGGTCTTTGATTTCTTTTGTTAGGTTGATTCCAAGGTATTTCAGGTTTTTTGGATGCTACTGTGAAAGGAATTGCTTGCCCTATCTCAATGAGTTTATTGTTCCTGTAGAGGAAAACTACTGATTTTTGTGTGTTGACCTTGTAACCAGCTACTTTACTGAATTTGGCACTTTTTTTTTTTTTTTTTTTGGTACTGGGGATTGAACTCAGGACGTTCTGCTTGAGAGGCAGGTGGTGGAAACACTGAGCTAAATACCCAGCCCCTGAATTTGGTTATTAAGTCTAGAAGACTTTTGGTGGAGTTCTTGGGGTCTTCTATATAGACTATCATGTCATCTGAAAATAATGACAATTTGACTTCTTCATTTCCTATCTTTATTCCTTTTATTTCTTTCTCTTGTCTAATTGCTGTGGCTAATGTTTCCAGACCTATATTGAACAAGAGTGGTGATAGTGGACATCCTTGTCTTCTTCCTGATTTTAGTGTGAAGGATTTCAGTTTTTGACCATTTAGTATGATATTGGCTGTTGGTTTTTCATAGATGGCTTCTATCAGTTTGAGGTAGAGACTGTCTATTCCAATTTTTTGTAGGGTTTTTCTCATAAATGCATGTTGGATTTTGTCAAATGGTTTTTCTGCGTCTATGGAGATAATCATATGGTTTTTGTCCTTGGCTCTATTGATATAGTGTATTACATTGATTGATTTGCATATGTTGAACCATCCCTGCATCCCTGGGATGAATCCCACTTGGTCAGGGTGTATGATCTTCTTGATGATCTTCTGCATTCTATTTGCCAGTATCTTATTAAGAACTTTTGCATCTATGTCCATTAGTGAAACTGGCCTATAGTTCCCTGTTTCGGTTGGGTCTTTCTCTGCTTTGGGGATGAAGGTAATGCTTGCTTCCAGGAATGAATTTGGGAGTATTGCTTTCCTTCCAATTTCATTGAAGAGTTTAAACAGTAGTGGCAGTAGTTTCTCTCTAAATGTCTTGTAGAATTCAGCAGTGAAGCCATCAGGACCTGGACTTTTCTTAGTTGTTAAGTTTTTAATTACATTTTCAATTTCATTGGTTGATATTGGGTCGTTTAGAATTTTCAGGCCTCTTTGTTCAACTTTGGTAATTCATATGTATCTAGGAATCTGTCCATTTCTTCTGTGTTTTCCATCTTATTGGCGTATAGGTTCTGGAAGTAAATATTGGTGATCCTTTGGATTTCTGCTGGGTCTGTTGTAATTTCACCCTTTTCATTCCTAATTGCATGGATTTGGGCCTTTTCTTTCCTTTTTCTGACATGGTTGGCTAAGGGTTTGTCAATTTTGTTGATTCTTTTGAAGAACCAACTCTTGGCTTCATTGATTTTTTTTGTATCATTGTCTTAGTCTCTATTGCACTGATTTGTCCTCTGATCTTTATAATTTCCCCCCTTATATGAACTTTGGGTTTGTCTTGCTCTTCTTTTTCTAGAAGCTTGAAGTTCAGCATCAGGTTGCTTAATTGGGCTCACTTCGTTTTCCTAAAATGAGTATTCACTGCTATGAATTTCCCTCGTAAGACTGCTTTCATTGTGTCCCACAGATTCCAATATGTTATATTTTCACTGTCACTTAATTGTAGGAACTGTCTGATTTCTTCTTTAATTTCCTCTGTGACCCATTGGTTATTCAGAAGTGTGTTGTTCAATTTCCATATGTTTATGTAATTTTTGCAGTTTCTTTTGCTATTTATCTCCAATTTCATTGCACTATGGTCTGATAATATACAGGGGATAACTTCAATTCCTTTGCACTTTCTTAAACATGTTCTATGAGAGAGCATGTGGTCTATTTTGGAGAACGACCCATGTGTAGCTGAAAAGAATGTGTATTCTGATTTTGTGGGGTGGAAGACTCTGTAAACATCTGTTAAGTTCATTTGCTCAAGAGTTCAATTGAGTTCTAGAATTTCATTACTTATTTTTTGTCTCGTTGATCTATCTATTCATGACAGTGGGGTATTGAGGTCCCCCACTACTATTGTATTAGTGCATATATGACTTTTCATGTCTGTTAATATGTGTTTTACATAGTTGGGCAGAGTAGTGTTTGCTGCATAGATATTCATTATTGTCATCTCTTCCTGTTGGATTGTTCCCATTACAAGGATGTAGTGTCCTTCTTTGTCTTTCTTAATCAGTGTTGGTTTGAAATCCACTTGATCTGCAAAGAGGTTAGCTACTCCTGCTTTTTTTGGAGTTCCCATTGGATGGATTCTTGTTTACAACCATTTAACTTTCAATCTATAAATTTCTTTTTGAATTAAGTGTGTTTCTTGTATGCAGCATATTGTTGGATTTTGCTTCTTGACCCATTCTGCCAGTCTATTTATTTTGAATGGTAAATTGAGACCATTAATATTGATGGTTATAACTGATACATATTGACTTACCATTTTCATTACTTTTTCATTTTGTTGGATTCTCCCCCTTAGTGTTTAATTTCTTGTTGTGCCCAACAGATTCATTCTGCTGAGCTTCTTGGGGTTGTGATCCTCGATGTCTTTTCCTTGGATATTGTCTAAAATTTTTTGGAGTGCTGGTTTGGTATTCATGAAGTTCCTAAGGTGCTCTTTGTCATGAAAGTATCTTATTTCACCATCAGTTTTGAAAGATAGTTTTGCAGGGTACATCAGTCTGGGTTGGAGGCTGTTTTCCTTCAAGGCTTGAAATATGTCACTCCAAATTCTTCTTGCCCTGAGGGTTTGAGTTGAGTAGTCTGCTGTGATTCTGATGGGGTTTCCTTTATATGTGATTTGTTTCTTTTCTCTAACTGCTTGTAGAACTTTGTTCTTCTGTTGTGTTTCTGGAATCTTAACAATTATATGCCTATGTGTAGATTTTTTTTTTTGATCAAGGCTAGTTGGAGTCCTATATGCCTCACTTATCTGTATGCCAAGTTCTTTTCTCCTGCTTGGGAATTTTTCTGCCATTACTTCTGTGAACCATTTTTTTTTATGACATCTGCACTCTCTCCTGTTTCTTCATTGACTCCAATAAGTCTTGTGTTTTTCTTCTTTGCATCATCTAGCAGCTGCTGCATTGATTTCTCATGTTCCCTTACAATTTTAAAGCAATTTTTCTTTTCCTGGTCACTAACTGCAATCTTGTCTTCTATATCTGAAATCCTGTCCTCACATTGGCTCATTCTGCTGTGTAGACTCTCAATGGAGTTTTTAATCTCCTGGAAATCTGTTTGTATCTGTTTTATGAATTCCATTTGTTTCCTATGTTGGGATTACATCATGTTCCTTAGCTCCTCCATTTTTTTTTATCTGTGTCCTCTCTAGACTTATTAATCATGTCTTGCCCTATGGGCACAATCTCTCCTGTTAACTGAAAAATTATTTCTGATTTCATTTTTCCCAGATCCTGTTTTGTTGCCAGTTCAGAGTCCAGGTTTTTGAATATCAGAGTGTTCCATCTCTTTTCCCTTTGGTATTGCTGTAGATGGTCTGGAAGTCTGGTTTTGAGACTTGTTTGTGTGTCTTCTCATTTCTATGGTGAGGCTGCTGTTGGCACCCACTTGGGTCACCTCCTCTTTCCTGGGAGTGCTGGAACAGTGGCTTAGAAGCTTCTTCCTCTGGGCTGGGAGCTGTGGAATGGCATCTCGGTAGCCCCTATCTCTGGGCTGGGAGCAGTTTAACAGCTGCCCAGAAGCCCCTTGGTCTGGGCTGGGAGCAGTGGAATGGCCAAATTTATTTTCTTTTTAAATAAATCTATATTGAACAACTGATGATTAAAAGTTTGAGGAATGTTCTCAGCATGGATGTCCAACCTCTTGGCTTATTGGGCCAATATTGATACTTGTGCCACACACAAAATATAAAATATAGTTAACATATGTAAGTAATAAAGCTTCATTTTTAGTATTTTGGATTATAACATTTAAGTGGGCAACCAGCCAACAATAAATTGTCAATTAGTAGAGTTTGGAGAACTCTGGTAAGTGATTATAATGATATCTCCAAATCTGACTTTGCCTAGTAATTTTAATTCTTATCTAGGCAAATTTTCATGAAGCATTTATTCAGTAATATAGATAATTCACTTGTATGTCATTTGCATTATTTACCATTATCAAGGTTCTTCAAATTAACATCTTTTAATGTATGATTTTTCTTTCTCAACTTCTATTTCAGTTTTATTCAACTGTATTTTAGCACTTCTTTCTTAACAGTTGCACTTATGAGAATTTTCTCTTCGTAACATGAACTGTAAAATTTTCAGCCATTTTTCCTGGATGTTGGGAAGTGAAAAGTGTTTAGTGGTAAATATCAGAGGCTGCTGGTCTACTTTGTATAGTTAACTTTCAATTCAAGTGCATCAGAATGGTCCTGTTGACAAACAGTAAAAGAATAAGAGAAATCAGTGTTGAAATAATCTTGAGACTAATTCTCTCAAAATCATTAAATTTGTGGTGAATTGTGTTGGCATGCTTCATAATACAATTGTGTTTTGATTCACAAATGAATCAAAGAGAAAGACTGAAAAGCAGAGAGATGTTATGGATATTGAACTAAAGAATATGAATATGAATATGAAGCAAAATAGACACTTTTAGTGTAACAAATTATTATATTAATGTCTCTTAGGACTGCAAGAAATGATCATGCATTTAGGGGTTGAAAACAAGGATGACCAGCCCAGGGAGGAAGCTTGGGACCCACTGGATGACTGCTTCTCTCCCTACTTACTTGCTAGGGCCCACACTGCACATTTGGCTCAGAGAAGAAGCCTGGATATACATACACACAGGATCATGGGAAGCAAGGCAACAGAAGTCCCCAAGGTCACCCAAGTCCCCTAAGACAGACCCTAGGAGCCCAGATGTAGAGGAAAGCAAATGCCAGGTAGTGGAATTTTACAAAAAGTTTATAGAAGGGATGAAAAAATTAGATGGGCTCAAAGAGGAAATAAATGCAAAATCCATGGCACTATCACTTAATATGCCCTGGGTGAATTCAGGGGAAGAAAGTGAAAAACTGGATGACCTGACCCAAACAGTTCAAAACATGAATGACAGATTCAACAAGGATATAGAATGCTAGAAAATATGTCATGCAGAAATAAAAAAGCTATACAATTAATAAATTGCAGAAATTATCAAAGCAAAGACAGAGTATCTGAAATTGAGGACAAAATAGTAAATCATCAAAAGTACTCAAGTCATGAAAAAAATAAGAGAAGAGGAAAAGACCAAACAGTAGCTATTAGACAACACTAAGAAGACCAACCTAAAGCTTATTAAAGTTAGAGATAAGCTAGAAGATAACACATATAGAATTATTAACGTTTCAGGAATCAGCAGAAAATTCCCCAAATATGAGAAGAGTTCAACATAAATGACACCAGTTGACAGACTGGATAAAAAAAAAAGAATCCAACAGTCTGCTGTATTCAAGAAACCCACCCAATCCAAAAAGCTAGTCATAGACTAAAAATTAAGGGATGGAAAACAATATTTCATGTAGCAATACCCCAAAAGCAAGCAGAGGAAGCAATTTTAATCTCAAACATGGTAAACTTTAAACTAAAGCTAATTAAAAGATAAGGAATGTGACTACCTTCTACTTAATGGAACAATCCAATAAGAAGAGAGAACATTGATAAATATTTATTTCACTGAATACTGGAGCACCTATCTTCATAAATCCTGTTGAATATAAAAGATCAAATAAATACTAACATGATCATCATGGAGTCTTAACATCCTACTTTCAGAAAGAGATAGATCAACTAAACAAAAAACAGATATCAGAGCTGAACCACATCCTTGAACATATGGACTTAATAGATATCTATAGAGTATTCCATCCCATTACAATAGACTATAGAAATGCAGTTCACATTAATGTGCAACCTACATTACTTTTTCCAAAATAGATCACATACTAGTCCATAAAGTCTGCTTAAGTAAAAACAAAAGAATTGAAATCACCCTATGTGTACTATCAGACCACTTTGCTTTAAAAATAGAAATTAATGACAGCAGAAATCACAGAAAAGGCAGAGGTATCCAGAAAATTAAAAATATTCTCCTAAATAACCAGTGGGTCACAGAAGAAATCAAAGAAGAAATTTAAAAATTTCTGGAAATTAATGACAACACCAGTACAGCTCAGGGAATCCTCTAGGACACTATGTCCTAAGAGCAAAATTCTTTGCAATCAATGCTCACATTAGAAAAACAGAGAAAACTAAAAAAAACCTTATGAGGAATCCTAAGATACTTGAGAAAGAACAGCAATACTAGCCCAAACAAAAATTAAGGTGGGAAATTATAAAGATTAGAGCAGAAATCAATGAAATAGAGACTAAAAGCAATTAAAAATGTCAATGATCGGAAAAGCTCATTCTTTGAAATAATAAACAAAATAGAAAAGCCCTTAGCCAGAGTTAACAAAAGAAAAACTCACATCAATGCAATTAGAAAAGAAAAAGGCAAAATGATAACAGGCACTGTTGAAATACAGGAGATAGTAACTACTTTGAAAAATTGTATTCCAAAAAAATTAGCAAATTTTGAAGAAATGAACAGATTCCTAGGCTCATACAAATTATCAAAGCTAACACAAAAGACATACATAAGCCAAATAACCCAATAATAAACAATGAAATCAATACAGTAATAAAGACTCTACCAACAAAAACAGCCCAGGACCTGATGGATTCATTGCTGAATTCTACAAAACCTTTAAGGATGTTATATCACCAATACTCTTCAACCTCTTCAAAGAAATTGAAAGAGATGAAGTGCTCCCTAATTTGTTAATGGAAGCCAGTATCACCCTGATTCCAAAACCGATAAAGACCCAACTAAAAATGAAAACTATAGCCAATCTCCTTAATGAACATAGATACAAACCGGGGATTTAGCTCAGTGGTTTCGTCGCCTGCTGCACAAGCGAAAGGACTCAAGTTCAATCATCCCTGGTACCAAAAAGAAAAAAAAGTCAACAAGATATTAATGAATAGAATGCAGGACATCATTAAAAAAGATCACAGTGAAGTAGGTTTTATTCTAGGCATGCAGGGATGTTGAACATATGTAAATCAACAAATATAATATGTCACATAAAGAGAAGCAAGGTTGAAGACCTCACAATCATATCAATAACCGCAGAAAAGGGTTTCAACAAAATCCTACACCCTCTCATGATAAAATCCCTGAAGAAATAAGGTATAAAAGTACCACACTTAAACTTGAAAAAAGGTTTTTATGACAAACCAACAACCAACATCATATTAAATGGAGAAAAACTAAAAGCATTCCCTCTAAAATCAGGAATAAGGATAGGATGCCCACTATCACCACTTCTATTCAACATAATACTTGAAATATTAGCCAGAGCAATCAGGTAATAGAAGGAAATACAAAGGATACATATAAGAAAGGAAGAACTAAAATTATCATTATTTCCAGATGACATCATACTTTACATAGAAGATCCAAACAACTCCATCAAAAACCTGTTACAATTAATAACCAACTTCAGCAATATACCAGAATACAAGATCAATGCACAAAATTATTAGCATTTGTGTACATCACGAAGTAACTTGATGAGAAAGAAATTTAAAAAACAATACCACTCAAAGTAGCTTCAAGAAAAATGAAAATAAACTAAGAATTATCCTAACCAAGGAAGTGAAGAAACTCTACAAAGAAAACTGCAGTACTCTGAAAATGGAAGTTGAACAGGATGTCAGAAAATGGAAAGATATTCCTTGATCCTGTATAGGCAGAACCAATATTGTCAAAATGGCCATACTTCCAAAACTTTTATACAGATTCAATGCAGTCTCACTCAAAACACCAACAGCATATTTTATAGATCTAGAGAAAACAAACCTAAACTTCATATGGAACCAGAAGAGACACAGAATAGCAAAAAGTAATTTTGGGGCAAAACAAGCAAAGCAGAAAGCCTTACAAAACCTGACTTCAAGCTATAATACAAAGCAAAAGTGGTAAAAACAGCAGGGCACTGGAAAAAAATAGAAACATGGATCAGTGGAGCAGAATAGAGAAGAATGAAACATCCCCTGATATATTGAGCTATTTGACAAAGGGGCCAACAGCATATGTTGGAGGAAAGATAGCCTATTTGACAAGTAGTGCTGGAAAAACTGGATAACTGTTTACAGAAGATTGAAATGGAACCCATATCTCTCACCATGTACTAAATTAAAATCAAAATGGATCAAAGATCTAAACATTAAAACATAAACATTTAACCTACTGAAAGATAAAAGAGGTAAAACATTTTAAGCCATAAGTGTAGCAAAGAATTTTATAAACAGAATGGCCAAGAAATAACAAGCAAGAAACAACAGAAAGAATCAACAAATGAGATTATATCAATTTGGAAAGCTTCTGTACAACAAGTAAAACAATTAGTAGTATGTATAGATAACCTACAGAATGGAAAAAAAATTTTTGTCAGCTACTCCTCAGAATACAATATTTAAAGAACTAAAAAAAATTTAGACCACCTAAAATAAAAGACCCAGTGAAGAAATGGGCAAGTGAAATGAACAGACACTTCACAAGAAGTACAAAAGGCAAACACACATATAAAAAAATTTCCAATATCTCTGGCCATTACAGAATTGCAAATTAAAACAATGCTAAGATTCCATCTTGCTCCAGAAAGAATGACAATCATCAAGACATCAAAAAATAACAGATGCTGGTAAAGCTTTGGTGAGAAATGAACCCTCCTACATTGTAGGTGGGGATGTAAACTAATTAAAGCATTATGGAAATAATTATGAAGATTTTTCAAAGAACTAAAATTAGAAAATCCATATGAGCCAGCTATCCCCCTCCTAGAGATCTTCCCCAGAGAGTTTAAGACATGCTACAGTGATAATGTATACCAATGTTTCTAGCAGTACAATTCATAATAGTTAAATCATGGAAGCACTGTGTATACCCTTCAACAGATGATTGGATAAAAAGTGTGTTATCTGTACATACTGGAATAGTACTCATCTATAAAGAAGAATATATTGGAGACATTTGTAGGAAAATGGATGTACTTGGAAAATACAATGTTGAATGAAATAAACAAAATGCACAAACTTAAATACCATATGATATCTCTCATTTCAGTGAGGCAAAGTACAAACAAAGAGATCAATAAAGGATGGATAGAAGGAGACAAGGAAGTGGATCTCTTAGAAATAGGAAAGGGTTCAAGAGACCAAGGTCAAGGGGTGAGGGGGAGCAGAAGAGGAAATAAGTAGAATAAAGTTAGGCCATATACAGGAACCTAATAACCTCAGTGAATGAAAACATTACATGCCATAAATATGAGTTAAGTTTAATAATATCAATAAGAATGATACTGGGGAAAGGGGAATTAGCAGAGGAGGGAGGGAGGGGGATGCATGGGGAAAGGGATTTTTAAAAAGGAAGCAATTTGTATTATGTACATATACCCACTCCCCAAGATGATTGTAAAAATGCATGTACTGCAAACATGTACTGAGGGGAAAAAATGCAAACTTATCGTTCTGCAGTGCTATAGGGTAAAAGTCTGACCCAGCTGAAATCAAGATGGCAGCTGGTCTGTGTTCCATTTTCAAAGCTCTGGAAGGGAATCAGTCTTCTTGTTTTTTCTAGCATATATAGGCCCTCCTAAGCCTTGACTCATGATTATCCCACACCCTTAAATCCGGTACATAATAGCAATTTGAGTCCTCACATTGCAAGACTTTGACTTCTGACTTTCTCTTTTGCTTTTAAGACTTGGGATATCACATTCATCTCATCTGCATAATCAGCATGTTTCCTATTTTAAGGTCAAATGAATAGCAACATTAGTCCCATCTGTGACCTTAATTCCTTTTTGCCAGATAAAGAATTCTATTCACAGTTTTCAGGCATTGGGATGTGCAAATTTTTGTGAGTTGCTTTTTATGTCTACCATATTCACATTGGATCTAGATCTCTATACATAAAGTACCAGAAGTTTTTGGAAATGAACATTCTTTCTTGCTGAATTTTGGGTATTGCCAGGATTACCCTTTTTTTTATTTTGGTACCGGGGATTGAACTTGGGTCCTTCCGCTTGCAAGGCAGGCGGCGGAACCACTGAGCTAAATCCCCGCCCCTGCCAGGATTACTCTTGAGGGAGTAGAGCTATTATCTTGAATGGGGATAATTCTTTGCTATAGTATTTATTTCATCAAGTAATCCTCCACTGCCTGCATCATATAAGGTGCTTCACAATGTGGTCTGAATTATGTCTCCATCTCCATCTGAACTAGTTTCCCCATAGCAACCTTACTTTTCATCTCATCAAATGTTCCCTAACACGGCATTCATCAGTTTCTGAGAAAGGGCTTCCAGAATCCAATAAACTTGGGAAATATAACATCTTCTTTGATTATTATAATGCTTATTAATGCCCCAAGACAGCCAGGAGCATGTTAACATTGCTTAGAGTTTCTCATAAATACTATTTCTTTCACTATGATATTTATTTAATACTGCTTATAATAAAACATTCATAAAACAGAAGTTTGGAAATTATACCATAAATTAAGTTATCATTTCTAAATGCTATTTCTTTCTGCTAAAATACATCCACAGTTTTACCGGTCCAGTCCTTATGGATCAATTCATTGTTAAATATTTCAGATGAAAGTCATGTGACCAAATTAATTCATAAGTCATCTCTTCAGGAAAAAACTGCTTAGGCCTTCCCAGATGAGAGACTCTTGCTCTTTAGACCCAGCTCCATCAACCAGTCTGTATCTGTCCCCAGATCATCTGCACTGTCTTGTGATGAGGTGAGATGCCCTTATCCAGCCAAAGTCAGCCTTTGTAGCTCTTGCTTGGACTGCTATCCTCTTCAATAGCTCAAGGATGCTAATGCCATAATCATGTCCCTACTCCTTCATGATCATTTCTCTCTTTTTCTCTCTCTGGATCATTTTGGTTACATAAAAATATGACCCAAATATTCCACAGCAATGCTCATTGAAATAAATGTTTGTACTTATTATTTTTTCCTCTACTTTTTATTTTCTCTTGAAATCCAAACAGACATTAAGACACCACCTCCCTCTGAGGTCGCCAATGCCTTGGTCAGCTCTTAGCTCAACTTAATTTGACTTCTCAAATTAACAGTTAAGCAGCTTTTTCCTTTACAGGGCTTGCATATCATCACCAGCTTCTCAGTTCAACTCAGTGTCCTTCCCTTTCTGCTTCCTTTGTTGAGTCTTCTTTATCTACCAGAGTTTTGAAGTTGAAAGTTTTCAGTAGTTCCCTTATTCTGCCTAAGTTCTGAGGCAACTAAGTTCAGAGGAAGTCAGAGTGGGGAGGAAGTCACTCTGATAGGTATCTTTATTTCTGGAAATGATAGTTTGAAAATTATGGCTTAGATATGTCCAGTGAGCTCCCTGTTGTAGCCCCTTAATTGCACTTAATAGCCCAATTTCTGGCTTGCCTTCCACAGTGGACCCGACAGGAGATTTCTCCCTCTGTGCAGGTGGACAGGTGGCTGGGTGCCAAAGAAAGAAGGCAAAAGGTGTGTCTCAGCTATGCTCGTTCATGGTCCAAAATTAGTCTTAAAAGGCACTTCTATTCAATGGGACAGAAATGAACCAGAGAACAAAGAGACTAGGCATCCATAGAGCATTTCTGCTCAGGTGGATTCCACATAGAAAAGGGGAAATGAGAACTGACTGTACCCACTGGCACTTTCCTCCTTATGTGCTTTTAACTTTCATATTTTGCAACCTTCTATCAAAAGCATGATTTAATGTGGTGTGCAAACTCTGAAGCCATCCGCGCGCGCGCGCGCACACACACACACACACACACTTTTTATTTCATTTCCCATTCCATGTAAGTTCAGGAAGATTACCTAGTCAAGCTTAGGTAAGGTTTTAGAGTAAGAATAAATAGTGACATACATAATATGAGAATAATACATTTACTCACTCCATTCCAATAATGAAGTCCCAGCACAAATTGAGTTCATATGATGAAGGCTGGGTGGAAAACCCAGCCCAAGACCAGGCCTCTTGAAGGCTAACAGCTGCAGAAACTCACAGGACATTTCTTTTCTTGCTCTGTCAGAATTTCTTGGTGTTCATCACTCTGTGTAGTAAGAAAAACATGCATTCTATTTCCTACCTCTGGCATAAAGAAAATGATACCAATGTTTCTCATCTTACACTGGTGTTCAAGGAAGAAAGTCCCCATTCTGTCTGCCCAGACATTTCCCATTGCTTATCCTTTCTCTGAAACAGTCCTCTGCTTTACCTGCTGTAATCATACTGTCTATTTTGTTTTAATTCCCCTCCTACTCCTGCTTTGCTGGTGAATTTAAGTTGATTTTTCAGCCACTCCATTTTCACCTAGAAGTGAAGTTTGCCAATCACAGACCTGCCACACATGTGCCACCCTAGCCTTACACTTGGCAATTTTGTCCAGGTATTTCTTACCTGTATTAGTTTCTTCAGACTGTACTAATAAATTTCATCACATGATGACTTTAAACAATGACATGTATTTCTTTACTTTTCTAGAGACCAGATTCTAAAACTCAGGTGTTAGTAGGAACTCAGTCCCTCCAGAATTCTACAGGGATCCTTCCTTGCTTCTTCCAGTATCTAGTGCTGTCCAGCATTCCTGGGCTCATGGCTACACCACTTCTATCCCTGCCCCCATCTTCACATACCTCTCCTCTTTGTGCTTGTCTCTGAAACCTCTTTTCCTGTTACAGGGACATCATCACTGAGTTTAGAGCCATCCTAGGTCTAAGATAATTTCATCTTTATATACTTAGCCAATGACATCCTCCTGGACAGTATTTCCATGTAAGACAACATTCTGAGGTTCTATGAAAATGAATTTCAAAAGACACTGTTCAATCCACTACATTATTAAACTCTACAAGTTGGTATTCTCTTCTCAGTCTTCATTCATGTTACTTTAACTCTTACAGGAACAAAACGAAAAAGGAATAAAATTCAGAGATCTGCTCTAACACTACTGTTCCAAATCTTTGCGGTTAAAACTTCATGAGTGTTTTCAGCCCATGTTAAACTCAGAAGCCTTTGCTATTATGGTGTGAAATTAGAGTTAAAAAATTGTAAGTTTTTGACCAAGAGACTTACCTAAGTAACATAGTAAAAGGAGTAAAATAAGTATTCTCCTCCTAATGATCTAAGGTCTGAGTACATTCCAGAAGATAGGTTATGAATTAGCTAATAAAGAGTTACCTGGTTCTCTCTTACTCCTGTCCAAAGTCTAAACCAATTTAGACAAAGGGAATAGAGATGTAGATCAACAAACATAACTATGTAAAATGAGGATGCAGATGTGGCATACAGTTTGGTTAAGTGAACTTTCTGATATTATCTACTTCAATACAAGGCCTGTAGCTTTGAGCTTGTGGAATACCCAAAACAGAGAGGAGAAGGTGCCAAACCATGCGCACACAGCTCCTTATCTCAAACCTCACTGAACTTCTCCCACACTGCCCTTTTGGTCATCATGGAAACTACGTGGGCCTTCCAGGCATCCCCTCAAAATACAAGCTGGCCCACTTCTCAGGGCTCTAGTCTGCTTTTCCTTGTGAGTGTAGGCACTTCCTCTAGATGTTTTTTGTAAATATTGTCTTGTAATTATTTACAATATCTCCTGTTCATATAGATGTCCCTTAACCTAAAGAAAGCAGAGACTTTCATCTTTCTAAATTCTTCCCCTTTTTTCATATTTTAAATTTACCTTGTGGTTTGGTTTACCCACACATTTTCTGTTCCAATCAGCTTACAACCAGTGTAATCTACTCCAAAGCAAGAGTGTTTTCTTATTTACCATATTAGTTACATACATTAATTACACAGTAGTTGTAATTCAGCATATACTGTATTTTGACTTTTTTTTTTCCAGTACCATTGATTAAACTCAGGACCTTGAGCTTGCCAGGCAGGTGTGGCAACACTGAGCTAAATCCCTGGCCATGTATTTTGACTTTTAACTTATATTGACAGAGTGCTTCATTTATAGCACCACAATTTATACTGGAATTGAAGTAACTTTTCCTATTTCCCTCCCTTGAAACTATGACTTAGGTGTCTTTTTAATTTCCAAGAATGAATATTGAGAGCTGATCCACTGTTCACTTCATGGTCAGTCTGCATAGATCTGGTTAAGATCTGAGAGGCTCAGCAATTCACTGCTCAATTTCAATGAAGGCTTCAAGAAAATAACACCAATAGGAAAATATTTCCACATATTTTCTACTCTTGCAAAGGAAAATCCATGCTACTTTGCACTAATGTGCCACATCACTAATTAACTCATAACCTCTAAAATAGTCTACAAAATACCATTCTCTTCTAAACACCAAGGATAATTTTTGTTGTTGCCATGATGTTACTTTTCAGTGCAAGATCTTTTATTTGGAGTAAAGAAGTTAGTGATTATTTTTCATTTAGATGGCCCTCAGTGGTCTTACAAGTGAAACTCTTACACTTTAGAAGTGAAAACTCTTGAGACATGATTAAAAAGTAATACTTTGAATCAATTGATTCATGAATTTATTTTTGGTAATTCTGTAACTCAAAGCTTTGAGTAACCAGTGGATAATTTTGAATTATATTTGCTAAATTGAATTAAGTTTCCTATGGATATCCTAATCAATGAAGCTTTAATGTTTCTGAGAAATATTTTCTGCTCACTAGGCTTCTATTATGAAAATTGCTTTTTGGTCTAAGCTGCAAATATATTAATGAGTTGAGACTAGTCAATCACTGTTGTGAATTGTGACAAGACAAAGAAAACACAGAAGTACTCTTAACAGAAAAAATTAGATCCTTAGAGTAATTAAATTTATATTAATTGCATTTGGTTAAAATCATATCCTCTGTATTTAAAAATTAGTGTGTTACTATCATCGTCTCTCAACAATGAAGAGAACTTTGTGAAACTTTAAGAAGTACCTGTAATTCTAAAATGATTTCTAAAACTTCTTTAGATTTTCAAAAAGCTATCCCAGAAAGCTGGTGTATTAGTCATCTTTTTTCTCTCTGGGATATATTATGTAATATCCACCACTTAAAAGGACAGATTTAATTTGGCTCATGGTTTCAGAAGATTCAGTCTGTGGTCAGCTGACTCCAAGGCAGAAACATCATGATGGAAAGGCATGGTGGAACAAAGTTGCTTAGTTTATTGTAGTTAGGAAGGAGAGCAGGCCAAGGGCACCAGAAGGAGGGAGTATTTATGATTTCTACAGTTTGTCTGCATAATCCACTTAGACACGCTCAGAAGGGTGCTTTCCTAATCCTCTAGGCAATGAAGGCAAGAGGATTACCTCTAGGCAATCCTCAAGCCAATCAAGCTGGCTTCAGTTTAACCATCATAGCCAGTATCATACTGGTTGTCTTTGACAGTTTATTGGTGGCCAGCTATACTCAAGAATAAGTTTGGTTTATTAAAATTTCTGAACATTTTGCTATTATAATTTAAATGCTATTATTTAAATTATTATCATTTAAATTGCTTATTATTTAAATTATTATTAAATAATAATAATTATTATTTAAATTGCTATTATAATTTAAATAATTTTAAATTTAATGGTTAAATTATCATTTTGTTTTCTAAAGACCTGTGGTTAATTGACAGCTCTGTTCCCTCTGACCAACTCCAGACTCACTAAGTAGAACCTAGCAGACCTGGAGAAAGCTGTGGGAAGCAATTGCTTCCTGATACATACTATGGCTTGTGAGATCCCCTCCAGCAATAAAAGCTTATGACAATAAATTTTTTGAGGGCTTTTCCCTCGTATCTGCCAAGTCTTATTTAAATTTTTATTCTCTGCAAGTTACTGTTCATTGATCAGATACTATCTACTCTGTCAATGTACCTCCACACATCATTAGGGGTCTTGTGACAATCAGGTGTGCATCTAACAAATCATTTTAATTTTAAAATTTGAACTCAAGCCATTGGCAGAAGTAGTTATTTTTGGATTTTGTCAGTCCTGTGGGATTCTTTTAGTCTTCATGAGATAGCCACTAGGTTTCTGTATAGTGAAAAGAACTCAGAAACATTCTTGTTAGCTCTTTAAAATATAACACCCTTGGAGCAGAACAGTAGGACTCATAGTAGTTACTGTACAGCCACAGCTGTGAGAAAATGTGACAATTCTTATCTCTGCAATGCTTTCTTCTGGACAGAGTCCAGGAATGTTTGATCTCCTTACTCTGTGGATTTCCACCCTAGATTCCACAATGACAACTCAGTTTCCCTCTAACAGACACATTGTGTCGATGGAACCATCAATCATAAAACTGAACATTCTATACTTTAGGTTTTTAAAAAAAATTAGTGCATGCTTGCATTGCAGAATAGTGATATTTGTTTTAGGTACTTGGTACATGCATGTAACATATCTTGGTCATTTTCAATTCCTTTCTTCTCTCCTTTTCTTCCCTTCCCTTGCTGGTCCCTTTCTGCATCTCTAACAGGCTACCTTCTAGTTTCTGATCATGTCTCCTTAATTTTAATTATTTATCAATGTGTTTAGGTTTCTCATACAAGAGAAAACATAGGATACTTGACTTTCTTAATCTGGCCTATCTTACTTAGCATGATGGTCTTGAATTCCATCCCTTTTTTTGAAAGTGATATGATTTCATTCTTTTTTTATGACTGAACAATATTCATATATATTATACATTTTCTTTGATCCATTCATCTGTTGTCAGGCATCTCCACTGTTTCCAGAGCTTAACTATTGTGAATTAAGCCATTATAAACATGGTTATCCATGTATCACTAAAGTGATATGAGTCTTTAATTCTTTTGAAAATATACCCAGGACAAGTATGTCTAGGTTCAATGGTATTTCTATGTCTATTTTTCAACTCTCCATCCTGATTTCTGTAGTGGTTGTACTAGTTTTCATTCTCACCAAAAATATCAGAGAGTTCTCTTTTCCTTACATTCTTGCCAAAATTCATTGTTTTTGTGTTCTTGATGATAGCTATTCTGACAAGGGCAGGATGGAATAATAGAGTTGTTTTTATAGCATTTCCCTAAGGCTGAAGATATTGAGCAGCTTTTCATAAATTTATTGGCCACTTGTACTTCTTCTTTTGAGAAGTGCCTATTCAGTTTATTTGTACATTTTGTATTTGGGCATTCATTTCTGGGGGAGTAAGTAGAGTTCTTTATATGATCTATGTTGTCCTTTCACTTTGTTTAATTTTATGTAATTCCATTTGTTGATTCTTGATACTGTTTCCTGTGCTATTGGAGTTCAATCAAGGAAGTCTTTGCCTGTGCCTATGGTTTCAAGTGTTTCTATGTTATCTTCCAACACTTTCAAAGTTTACACTTAAATCTATGTGATTGATTCATTTTTATTTGATTTTAGTACAGGATGAAAGCAAAGGATCAAATTTAAACCTTCTATATATGGACAGGCAGTTTTCCAGAACCATTTTTTAAAAAAGTTTTGTCCTTCAATTTATGTTTTTGGCCCCTTTGTTATAAATCACATGGCAGCTGTATGTGGTTATTCCTGTGTCTTCTATTCTATTCTATCACTCCACATGTCTACTTTTGAGCTGGTACTATTTTGATTTTGTAACTATAACGTTGCAGTATAACTTGAAATCCAGTATGCCTCTCACTTTGCTCTTTTAGCTTTGGCTATTATGAGTCTTTTTTCAATTCCATATGAATTTTAGCATTTTTTTCTAGTTTGTTAAAGAATTTTGTTAGTATTTAATGGTCACTTTTGGTGATATTTCCCTTTTCATGATATTCTGATCTATGAACAAGAAGTGTCTTTCCATTTTCTGATGTCCTCTTTAATAGCTTCAGAGTTCTGTAATTTTCACCTTAGAGAGCTTTCACCTCCTTGAGTTAATTAATTCTTATGTATTTAATTTTGTTGATGTTATTGTGAATGGAATTGTTTTCCTGATTTCTTTATCGATGGATTCATTGCTGTAAGGAATGGTTGCTGATTTTGTGTGCAGGATACAAAACTGTGTACACAGTTTTGTGAGTTCCAACATAGTTGGGTTTTCCTCCAAAACACATCATATAATTAGCGCTATCTTCAGACCTCTCTGCCATTTTTGTTATTCTGTTAGCATATATCTATTTAATGCTTTCTAATTGTGTGTGTGTGTGTGTGTGTGTGTGTGTGTGTGTGTGTATTGGAAATCCCCACTTCAGCTCATGGAAATCATGCTAGTTCTTTTTAGGAAATGCATAGTATTTCATTGCATTTATATAATCAATCATAGTTTAGTCAACCATTCTTCTCTATATGGACATCTATATTGTTTTCAATATTTTGTACTTATAAAAATTCTTCATTGCTTAATCTTGTGAATATATATTTTGTATTGTTAAAGTATTTTAGGGTAAATTCTTAGAAGTATAAATGTTGGGTCAAAAGGTAAATACATGTGTACCTTTGCCAAAGATTGTCAAATTTCCCTTCCAAAGTTGTACCAATTTGAATTGCTATGAGTAATTGCATTGGTATGAGTGCTTGTTTCAGTTCTGCTCTGACAATATAGTCATATTTTAATTTTCACCAGTCTGATGTGTGAGAAATGTTATTTCTATTGTTTTGATATTCATACCTCTAGTTATATTGGAAAGATGTTCAGTCTCACTCATAATTTTCTGCCCTTCTTCCTGATAGTTTTATTGTATGATAGTGATTGCATTGTCCAGTTGTACGGCCTAAGCGTTTGCTGCAGGAACACACACACATTTAGGAGGTCCCATGGCTCACAGGGTGGTGAGCTCTCATCATAGGAAGTGTGCACAAGCAGAAGCAGCATCATTAACATGGGCACAAGCTGTTTACACTCATTAAGATTGCTGTGATCCCATCAAGTACCTTATGGAAAAAAGCAATGAAAGTTTATAAAATGAAACACACATTTTAAATTATTTTCATAAAAATATATTATACAAATTCAATCAGAAAAAAGAATGTAAAATTACAGAAAATATTAGATTTGAAAAAACAACAAATTTGTCAGGCATTGAAAAAATATTTTACTGAGACCCTTATCTATGGGTTTGACTTTTAGTTTTTATTAAATTAGGAGAAAGAATAGGAGCAAATGAGAGAGAATAACTCTAAAGCAGATGGGTGTTATGAAACCAACTTATGTGACTGGAAAATTATATGAAAAACACAATGTACAATGGGTAGTAACTAAGCATGGCTTGAAATTCTGTTGTGTTATGAGTGAAAACAATGAAAACTGATGAGCTTTGTTATTATTGTTTTATGTAATTTTTGAGAGAGTGCTTATGGGGAAAAAGCAGAGAGAATAAATAAGTACAAAATGAAACTGGTACATAAGAATGTGCAGAATTTATAACACTAAAGCACAATAATGCTAATGAAATAATAATGGCAATTTAAGTATTAATTGTAAGTTAACTAATGCTGATCTGCAGTCATTGTTTCTAGATTATTGAATTTTAAGAGAGATACAAGGAACAACTCAGAGTAGAACCCTTAATCTACACCTCAAAATTTGCATACTGATAAAAAGGTAGGTAAACTTTAAGACAGTGTAATTTTTTCTCTTCAAGGGGAAATAAGTGATTAAGAGATACCAATATTTAATTTCCCTCACCAAGTTAATGGCTTATGACTATGGGAGTTGTCTCCCACTCCATAGATATTCAAGTGCTACTCCAAAATGCAAATACAATCAAACATACATTTCACTCAGTTACCCAGGTATTCCTGAAACTCCCGGATTTCATACAAATACTTCCCATTAATAAATGGCAATTTAATGGGAAAGTTCTATTACTATTTTCCCACTTTTTTATAGTTATACAAATTTTAGGTGAGTATAGTGGTGCACACCTCTAAGGCCAGCACTCTAGGAGGCTGAGGAAAGAGAATTGGAAGTTCAATCTCAGCCTGGGAAACTAAGGGACGTAGAAAGAACCTGTCTCAAAATATAAGAAAGGGGGCTGAGGATGTAGGCCAGTGTGAAGGTCCTGGGTTCAATTTCCAGTGCCACAAATAATAATAATAATAATAATAATAATAATAATAATAATAATAATAAGGATATGAGGAAGAAGAAGAAGAGGAAGAGGAAGAAGAAGAAGGAGGAGAGGGAGAGGGAGAGGGAGAAGAAGAAGAAGGAGAAGAAGAAAAAGAAGAATGTACATGTTTACCGAGATTTAAACTAAACATTTTAGCCTCTTCTGGAGTACTAAAAGGTTTCAGACCACTTTCATCCATCATACTCCTTCCACTTTGTATGTTGAGTTTGTACAGAATGTTAGCTCTAATTTGTTTTTTAACTTCCAAATGAAATATATTTAGTTCAGATTTAAAGTCAATCTAAGTATAGATTTACTCTCATGGTTACCAATGGATTTCCTTGATTGTTTTTGGAACTCAGACCTTTCCTAGAGTATATTTTCATTTTTTCTTGAACTATATCTTTTAGAAGTTCTTTTTTTGAGGTTCCAAGATAAACTTTTAAAATTTTGTTATTGAGAAACACATTTTCATTATTCTTTTCAGTGATATTGTTTCACTTTTTAAAAAGAAGTAAACATATAAAAGTTATAGCCCAAGCTTCTTTTCTCCCTTTGTATAACAGTAATGTGAGATCATAACACACTGTGAGCTCTAAATGTTTGTATTTCCTAGAAACAAAGAAAGACCCTTATATAAGTGCCACTTAACCACTGAAACGAGAAAATTAGTGCAAATGCATTACTATAATCCAAGCCTCAGCTCCCTTCAAGTTTTATTCATTGTCTAACTAATGTCCTTTATGATAAAGGAGCCAGTGGAGATTTTCAAGACTCATTGAGTTGTACTGTCTCTTTAGTCTCCTCTAGTTGGAAAAAGCTCCCCAGCCTTTCCTTGACTCTGGTGTTCTGCGAGAATATGATCCTGTAGAAACATTCTCATCCTGGGGTCTCTTTGTCTTTTGCTTGTGGTTAGATCCGTATGCTACATCTGGCAAGACTGACAAGGTGTTCTTCCATCCGTCAGGAGATATGTGATCGGGATTTGGTTCATTATTGATAACATTCACTGTGATTGCTTGACCATGGTGGATTCTCCCAGTTTTCATGCTAAACAACCTGTATAAACACTGTTTTAATTAATAAATATTTTATGAATAATTTTAAGGTATTTATGTACTCTATTTATTATCAAAATTTCAATTATTTCTTGAAGTAAATATAGATTCATGGTTTCTTATTTTATTTAAGTAAACAATCTTCATTGTTCTTATTCATTTTGATGCTCAATGTTTTACATTTGACTGAAGGGAATCTTTCTGAATCTATTGATCCTTTCAACATGCTCCTATAGTCTTTTAAGGACTTTCTGCCTGGTATTAGTGCATTCTAGACTTTCACTGTATTTTCTGTTCTGGCCTAAAATCAACCACTTCTCTGGGAAGCCTTAGTTCTTCATGGAGAATTGAACGTAGAGTCTATAATCCTGGTGAGCCGAGGCTTTTGGGGTTCCACTTTTAGAAGCAGAGCTGGGGAGTATGTGCATGAGTAGAAATAGATATATATGTGCTCACATAGATGTGCACTTACTTATTTAGGCAGCTTTCTGTGAAATCATACCATTAATTCTAAATTCAGTGCAGTACCATGGAGTTTGTTCAGTCGCTTCCTTTCCACATTTGTAACTCTCTTCAACAATGAGAAAACTGCTTCCTTCCACTCATGATATTTACAAATATGATCAATTCCTTTGCATATAACCAAACCCCTCATATTATTTCTGCGGCCAATAAGCCAAGAGCCCAGTCTGAATTCTTCTCTCCTTTGTCTGGGATGGACCCTATATCCAGGTGCCCCTCCTGGGCCCACCCTTGGGCTCGGGCATCCCTCTCTTTGCCAGTCCCCTGGGAGGTAGAGGGGTTTGTGGTGACTGTTTTGAGACAGCAGGTAGAGGCGGCAATGATAATGATGAGATAACCTAATGGACACGCAGATCTTGATTTCTATCCCACAAAACAAGCAGGAAGGGTCCTGTGCACAGCAATCACATGGTGTACTCAGTTCCTAGCTGACCTCTTACCTTATTTGGCAAGATTTTCATGCAAGGGATGAATGAGTTATTTAAAACTTCAAAAATTTTCCTACTTTTGAAAAAAACCTCAGGCAACACCCTTTGATCCCTCCATTATTTCTATTAGAACAAAAAGAGGCTATAGCCAAAAGTAGCATGGAATGCTGATCCAACCCTAAAACTGCTGTGTGTCAGATAAAATCCTCAGGTTGAAGGTCACAGGACTGCTAGGAAAGAATGCAGGTCAATCAGGCCAACTGTGATTGCCTCTATTCATCTGTCTTGCACACTTCTAAGTGGTCCTGCCCACTGGGCTTAGGAAGCAAATATATCAAAAGAGAATACTGTAGTTTTGATAATTCCTAAATTGACATCACTCATTAGTCATAACTGGCTCCACTATGGACATTTCCCACATGCCCTTCTGCAATGGGGGGTAAACAAATCATTTAGTAAGATTATGTTATTATCTTAAAAGTAATTTCATATTTAATCATCTGAGTATACAAAATTTAAAATCACTTTTGGTTTAACTTTTCCTATTTAATTATTGATAAAAGCTATTGTAGAAACCAATTTTTAGGTTACAGAGAAAGATACTTGTTCCTTTTTTATTTAAATTTTAGCTAAGTCTATAACAAAAAAAGAATAGAATCTTGGAGATATTCATCTTACAACCAGTCCTACTGGACAAAATATCATTTTTTGGCTTTTCTATAATTGCTGCTGTCCTAGAAAGAAGAGGAATTTTGCCTTCTTTACTATTATCAGATTTTTTTCACAAAAAGTACTGCACATTCTCCAATAAACTTTTAAAGCTATTTAAATGAAAGCCACTCATTCTTCCCATACACAAACACACAAGCACACATACACACATGCACATACAGAGAAACATTTGCACATACAGACACACTCATAATGTCCACCCAGTCATACATGTGAACACACACATGCGTAGCACACACATGAGCATATATATATATATAGATACAGACACACATGTGCAGCCAGAAGACAATCACATATACACACAGAGATACACATATAGACATATGTTCATGCAGAAACATATCCTGTATATGTTCTATCTCCTTTGTTTAATGCACAACTCCTCAAATAATGTTCTTTATATTACAAATATGCATCATATATTTATAGAGTGTAGCTACCAGTATAGTTAGAATACTTTTTTAAAATAGCTGGTCAAATTTGCTGTATTTCAAAGCATCTTTATAGCACAGAACAAAAATTTAAAAAATGAACAAATAAATTACATGCTAGGTCTATTTTCACAAGATAAAGTGCTCTTTTCTCTCAGAAGAGATACGATTTCTAGGGCTTGGAATTGATTTGAATTTGTGGTGGATGCTTAGCTCAGTATTTGGTATGCAGCATGCTAAATGAATAGTGTCCATGCCATGGGAGAAATGAAGGAGACAAAGAACAATCACTGAACCTCAGAAGAACCAGAAATGAGTAAGTTCATTGTGCCTGTTCTCTGCTCCATAATTTTTACAAACCACATTGAGATAACTCCCTCATTGGGCTCTCTGTGCCTATCCTTACAAGGTGAGAGTGAAATTACTCATCAGAGCATTAAAGAGGGCCAAGATTTCTGCTTTCTGTGGCAGAAGTTATACCTGCTCTATTCATCATTGCATTCTGAACCATACATATTGCTGAATGAATTAAACAGTAAGCAAATGACTGCATTTCTAGCATTTAGAAATTAGAATTAGAGATATAATCAAGTACTGAGAGTAGGAGTTGCCTGTCTCAGCATCCTTGGGGATTTTTTTTGTCCACAAATTCCTCCTAGAGGGATTGACAATATCACTATGAAAAGGATCATGGAACACTGATACATGAGCATAAAATCCCACATAGAGATCTGCTGTTTAATGAGGAAGTTTCAGAACAGGGACTCCTGGCCTCATGACCAGGGCATCCACTGGTTGGGTTCCATGTACCTCCACCTAACTAGACAGTGGACTGACAGAGGCTTAGGGAATGGGGGCCAGTGTAGAGGTGATGCTCTGAGAGGGAGGGGCCACATTTGTCTATGGTGCAGCAGAAACATTGAGGCAAGACCTCAGTACAGACCCTGTGATCCAATGAGAGACTTTGTACTCCATCTTTACAACTCTCTCTCTGCAGAGTTAGGAAGTTAGTCCTCAAAACACACACACTTTCTCCAGGGGCCATGGCCAGAGTCCTATGGAATTATAAGCTATCAATACAGTCTGGGCAGTTCTGGCTCTCTATGTCCAAGAACCAGCATGCAGGGAGAAGAGTCCCCATCTTGCCCAAAGGAATGACCCACCCGGTCATCGGAGGATATGGGCCACTCTTATACAATGGGGAAGAAAGAATATGCACATCACCAAGATGATTCACTTGAGCTCTTCCTGATTCCCTCTGTCCCAGTTGTGATGATAAGTATATAAGTGCAGCAGCATAAGAGCTCAGACCCCCAGGATGAAGGTCTCGGTGAGTCACCAAGTGAGCTCCAGTGTACTGCAGAGGTGGGAGCTGCTGTGACTGTGGTGGGGAAAAGATGCTAAAGGAAGGAAGATGAAGTCCAGAGATGTGTCCAAGGCAGCCACAGCAGCAGAGGTTGCACAGGTTTGTGCTACTGGCTTTTACTTCCAGTGTCCTCCAGAAGGAGAGCCACAGGCCTTCTGCAGGCACTGTACCCAGAAGACACAGGAGGAAGTGAATCTGATGGTCATGCATGGTGGACTGGGCTCAGCATGCATATCCCCCTTAAAACCAGGGCTTGTTGCCCCATCAGCTGCAGACATGGTGTCATACTTCTAGGATACCCCACATCCAGTGAGTAATAGGGTTATAGGGGCCTCTGGCTGTCTTTGTCCCACTCAGGACAAAACTAATGAGCCTTAAACCTTCTGGGTTCTCTGCTGGGCCACTTGAAGGCTGCACCTGCTTTCTGGGGCCGGGGGGGGGACTTCTTTACCTCCAAATCCTTGCTCCTGTTTCAGGTACAGAAGGTCATGTGTGTCAACCTCTACCTTATGACTGTCCCCAGACAAATGAACCTGCAGCAAACCTCAAAGCCAATAGACAAACATGAACTGATATTTGGAGTGTCTACCTTTATAACACTGATATAGAGGAGAGAGACTGTCCCTTGTATGAGCAGACTTCAAACATGAAAGACACATGAGACTTTCGAGGGAAAGGAGGAGATCTAGAGTGACTAGAGAAAAATGGGGTTTGGATGATACTTTAGAGAAAGCACATTTTAAAGGTTTGAAGAGTTTTGAATAGCAGAAGATCTCACACAACAAGCACAGAGCATAGTGAAATAAAAACTAACATTTTAAAAAAGGAACAAGTAAACATCATTATATCTCTATATTCTATCTATCATCTATCATCTATCTATCATCTACCTAAAATCAATCACTATTTTAGAGTGATGTTGAGTTTCTTCCAAGATGAAGAATGGCAGAGGAACCTATTTGGGCCTCATAACCTGATAATGACTACAGCTACTCATCAGTCACAGATATCGGGAAAGGAGACAAGGAAGCCCACAGTAAATGAAAGAAAATGAGTACATCTTTAAGAGCAGAGTTTTGTTGTGTTTGACAACTTTGCCTAAAGTTGGGATGAAGGTGTTCCAAAATTAGATTTTGATGACATTTCGTATATATAATCACCCATTAATATACTAAAAGCCATAGAATTGTGCACTTCAAGTGAATTAATTTTATCGTGTATGATTTTCTTCTCAATGGTGCTATTTTTAAAAGATATACAAGGACTTTCAGAAATGCTTCAGAAAGTGACAAGAACTATGAATCAATTAACTGTGTTTGAAGTGAGGAGTATTTTAAAGGGGATTAATGGCAATTAATCTTTTACTCCAATAATTTGTTTTTTAAATGTAAGACATCACCATATATTCTGATTATTCCATATAAGTTCAAACTTTGCCTTTTGGCACTAGAAAGGAAAGCTGCTGCAGGCAAGGAAAACTTCTTAATAGGATCTTGAAAAATATTTATTGTAATAAAATACAAATGTTTACTTTATTTTCTACAATGATATTCTTCAATTGTTTCAATGGCATTGTAAAAGCAAGCTTGAAAGCATTTCTTAAATATTTTGTAGGCAGTAAGTTACAGTTTCTTACAGTTTTCTGAGCATTTCTGAAGTACTTCACACATTGAGGAACTCATTTATAATGTCTATTTGTTTTGTAACAACAAATTATTTTTCCCTTAATTTTTCAATGAAATAAACACCTTTCGAAAAGGTTCTTTGTGTTTCTTTCTTTTATAATCCAGTAAATTGTGCAAATTGATCTACTGGTTCTGTTCAATTAACACAACATATTTTCATACTCTTCATTCTTAAGATGCTAATGCTTGCTGTGATTTATTTAAAACTCATTTCTAGCATAACAACTGTAGTTTTCTGATACTAAATTTAAAGAAAGTATATGACTTTAGTTACCATTAACTTGAGTTCTCATTAACAAATTCTTACTGTACATTACCTTTTAGAGAGAAAATGTTTCACAGTTTATTTTCTTTTCTCCTATACTGTGTCACTTTTTAAATTTCAAAAATACTTCATAATTTAAAGCACAAATATTGTTGATAAAATTGGAGGTCAGTGGGCATTGGGATTGCACTCAACTCCAGAAACAAAAGGAGGAAGTCCACTAACAGAGGTGCTCTTGATGTGACAAGCAACTTCAGATTGAAGCTGCCAGTAACCATGCACAGGATACCCAGATCTCAGGGAGCTCTGAGAAACAGTACAGACAGATTAATTCTGTGACATGCTTTAATTGAAAATGCCTAAGATTCATTTGTAAGAGTGAAATCTCCTTCTTCATACTTTTGATGAGATACATTCTTTATGCTCAATGTTTATTTCCACATATTTTGCTCAATAGTCCCATTTTAAGCAATTATTCATCAAAGTTCTTATAAAGTTAATTAGTTTTTTTATCCTTATAAGTGTCCCTAGAATTTTGGCCTGTGAACTCTTATATTCTGAAAATGCCTCCTTAGGGATAAATATTAAATTATAAGGTAATAAAAGAATGAAAATTGGGATAGAGGAACTGGAAGAGGAGGGAGGGAGCAAGGAAGGAAGAGGGAGGGGATTAAAAAAAAAAAACAAGCTGTAGTATATACATGCAACCATTCCCCAAGATGACTGTAAACTGCATGTACTACAAACATGTACTACTAATACAATTTCAAAAATAAATAAAATTGAAATGTTTGGTAGCAGATGACAACAAAAAGAGAGACAATTAACTATATAAAGTTTTAAGCATTACCAAAGTACTAAAATGTTAATGTGTTACCACATATTAAATTCTGTAAAGTTCTACAGCTTACTTATTTTTGCTTTGTGACATGGGTTAATCCTCTGACTGTCCTTATCATATGTATCTTTAGTAGAAGCCCTAATTTGTCATTTTGATGATAAATTGCTGCACTTAGCATTTCACCACTATTGCTTTTGCTCTAAATCTTTTAAAAAATTTATTAGTACATGTTTGCAGTACATTCATCTTAGTAGGTACATCCATGTAAATTCTTAATATTTTAAATTCTCCTTTCCCTTCTTTCTCCTGTACCTCCACCTCTAGGTTCTCTGCCCATTTGCAAAAGATTTATCTCTCTGTTTTCGATTGTCTCTCTTTGGTTTTTAAAAATTAGTTATCCTTGGTTTCTCATAGAAGAGAAGTTATGTTGTATTAAGCTTGTGTATCTGATTTATTTCATTTAACATTATGGTTTCAAGGTGCATCCATTTTCCTACAAATGACTCAAATTTATCCTTCTTTATGGTAGAGTAGTACTCCATTATGTATAAATACTACATTTTCTTCATCTATTGGTCTGTTGATGGATATATAGGCTGCTTCTAAGATATAGTTATTAAAGTTGTGCTGCTGTAAATATTGCTATACAGATACCACTGTGGTATGATGTTTTAAAATTTTTTGGGAAGATAACTAGAAGGGGAATATCTGCGTCAAATGGAATTTCTATTTTTAGGTTTTTTAAGAGATCTCAGTACTGATTTTCATAATGGTTGTGCCAATTTATATTCCCACTAACAATGCCTTAAATCTTTCATTATCTTCCTACAGAGTCTTGGGATTCTACTGATTATGCTATGTATTGAAATAGAATGGCTTAAAGTGGATTTATTTCTATTTTCTGGAAAAAGGTTGTGCATTTAAATTTTATTCTTAATCACTTTGTGATGGAGGAAAGTGGAGAGAAATATACAAATATATTTTAATTAGCAACAGACATTTATATTTATTTATGCTCTTTTTCTAGTACTGGGGTATAGTGAACTTTACCAAGATTCTTGGCCATGGGTCTCAGTCTCCTACAAGAAGTACAACATCTGCATGATAGGAAAGAGAGAACAAAAGACACAGCCACAGAGAGTGGAGAGCAGAAGCTTGGGCTTGGGCTGATCTAAGCTCCTCTGGGAAGCAAAGGCAAAAGGCAACAAGGACATCCAGGGCTTATTCATTGTAAGCATGGGAAAGAGGAGTGGGGTAAGGCTTGGGCACCTGCTGATAGTGGTTATCTCAGGCGGTACTGTAAAAGGAGGGCAGGAGCTTATCTCCGGTGAAGAGAACAAGCAGTTAATTCAGAAGGGAAGAATTTAGTTGGAGTCAAGGTGACCTTGGGTAGAAGGGAACTCAGCCAATCCCTGCTACTTCATGGACTAGGACTTAAGTTTCAGTAGCAGCCAATAGCAGAGGGGCAATACTAGCCCAACTCTGCTATCTGACATCCCCATTTGAATCACATAAAGATAATACAGTCAAATTATAGAGGGGGCAAAAAGCTTGTGCCACTTATAGCCTGCTAATACTGCCAGAGTTATCTGCTACAGTGGGGATCAAACCTTGGGATGCTGTAGCACAGACTGATATTCTAAGCCCTTTACATTTTTTACTATGAGACAAGGTCAACCTAAATTGTGTAAGTGAGGCTTAAACTTGCTTTAGCCTCCCTTAGTGCTGGGATTACAGGTGTGCATCACTGTGTTTGGCAGTAACACACTTTTTTGTGATCTTTGTGACTACTTTATTCGTGATTTGATTTGTACAAGTGATTAAATCCTATTAAAAAAAGCAATTGGTTTGGCTTCCCAACATCACTTTTTTTTTTCATGTGGGTTTCTTCAGAAAGTTCTAACTATGCCCAATATTATGAGAAATCATCTTCTGATCCAGAATTTCCTCTTTGTGCCTTCAGGGGACACTGGCAGTGTTAGAACTCTGAAATGCTAGCCAGTGTTCTTCCAGCCTCAGGATATGCTGAATAGCTCTTTGAAAAAGTCCCTAGTCACAGCTGCAGCTTTCTGCTTCTGTTACTGGCAAATAGCCAATATTATTTCTTTAAAGTTATGTTTAACTTTATGAGTTATGTTTAAGTTATGTTTAACTTTAAAGAATGTTCTTCTGTTGGATTCTGGTATACCTGAGAATTCCTGTTCAAGGGCAGATGTACAAACACACAGTCTTTCCCAAAGTGCTGCAGGGTGCTCAATTTCAGAACTTACCTTAGCCTACTACTATCTAGAGCACACCAAGCAATAGCAAAGGCCCTTTTCCTAAAGACCTGCACTTCAGCAGTGGTTTCCTTTTCTTGTCTTATTTTTTTTTTACCATCATTTTCCATAGAGCAGGATCTCATCACAGATGCCACTCTGCACACCCATGTACAGACTGGGCAGTAGGAGGTCTGTTGGGCTCTGCAGGAATTGTCTGGTTTCTTTAGTTTATCCAGTCTGCTGATTCAGCAATGACTTCCTGTCCATACATTACATAATTCAGAAAGAATAACTCTGCTAAATAAACTGGGATTGTGGTTTTCAAATGTTGTTGATTTCTTTAGGTGATTTATGCTAACTGGAGGATAGAACACACAGAAGGCTGTCTACCCCAGTAGTCTAGAATTCACTAGACAGTAGTGAATTTCCACTTTATCAATAAAAAACAAAGGTAATTTTGATGATTATAATTCTACTTTAGCAGTTGGAGAATGGATGGTGGTTTATGAACCACACTCATGTGTATATGGTTATATTATAAGTCCAATACTCAGTTGTAAGTAAAGTGCAATTGATAGAAATAGGAAGCCCTGAGCCCTGCTCAGATAAGGAAACAACACTTAACAAACTAAATGATAACAGGGAAATATAAGAAATGATCATTTCTGGACTGCAAGTCAGAAGCATGCAGGTGGAGCTGGCCTGGACCCCGAGCCCCAGGGACCCCATGGGCTGTGCTTGCCAGTGGCACTGGGAAGGCTGTGGCAGTTGGCAGAATCGTGGCACAGGTCTGCAGACTGGCTCTGAGAGCAAAAATATTCAACTATGTCTAAAGAAGAATAGGTCATTTCACAGTTTGCCAAATGAAGTACAGCTCCAACTTTGCCAGATTGCTATCTATCAAGAGTTTGAAGCTGGAAGTACAGATCTAAGACATGGACATATACCACTTGAATGCTATTTGATTCTTTCTGGCTGTTTAAAGGTCATATCAACTAATACAAGCAGGAAAAAAAAAATTCCAGTTCTGACATTTGATGTGAGTTCGAAGAAGGTGACTTCATAGGGGTAAAATCAAGCTATGTTGGCCACCATTCCACGCTCCTGGGGCCGAGAAGCTGAGCCAGTCCCAGCACTCAGAAGGAAGTTACCCTGCCGCCATTCCACACTCCTAGGGCAGAGAAGGTGAGCCACGAGGGTGCCAGAAGCACACACACACACCCCTGTGGAAATGAGAAGACATGTAAACAAGCCTCAGATACAGACTTCCGGATCACCTACAGCAACCCCAAAGGGAAACAAGATGGAATAATCTGATAAGCAAACACCTGGATTCTCTGAACTGGCAACAAAAGAGGAACTGGGAAAAATGAAATCAGAAATAATTATTCAAAACAGCAAAGATTGTGCTTATAGTGCAAGACATGATTAATAAATCTAGAGAGGACACTGATAAAAAAATAGAGGATCTGAGGAACATGATGAAATCCCAACATAGGAAACAAATGGAATCCATAAAACAGATGCAAACAGATTTCCAGGAGATTAAAAACTCTATCAAAACTCTGCTCAGCAGAATGAATCAATGTGAGGAGAGAATTTCAGATATAGAAGATAAGATTGCAATTAGTGACCAGGAAAAGAAAAATTGTTTTAAAATTGTAAGGGAACAAGAGAAATCAATCCAGCAGCTGCTACATGATGCAAAGAAGAATAACATAAAACTGACTGGAGTCAATGAAGAAAGAGGAGAGAGTGCAGATGACATAAAAAAACTCTTCACAGAAGTGATGGCAGAACATTTGCCAAGCAAGGGAAAAGAACTTGACATACAGATAAGTGAGGCATATAGGACTCCAGCTAGGCTTGATGAAAAAAAATCTACACATAGCATATAATAGTTAAGATTACAGAAATCCAACAGAAGAACAAAGTTCTCCAAGCAGTGAGAGAAAAGAAACAAATCACATACAAAGGAAAGCCCATCAGAATCACAGCAGACTTCTCAATGCAAACCCTCAAGGCAAGAAGAGCTTGGAGTGATGTATTTCAAACCCTAAAGGAAAGCAGCCTCCAACCCAGATTAATGTACCCTGCAAAATTATCTTTCAAAATTGATGGAGAAATAAGATACTTTCATGATAAAGGGCACCTCAGGAACTTCATGAATACCAAACCCGCACTCCAAAAATTTTTAGACAATATCCTAGGAAAAGACAATGAGGATCACAACCCCAAGAAGCCTAGCAGAATGAATCCATTGGGCGTGACAAATTAAATGCAAAGGGGGAGAATCCAACAAAAAGAAAAAGTCATGACAAGGCTTTTAAAACTTTTAACTTCATCTCCCTAATGAGTGTATAATTCAATCTTGTTATTGTACTGATTAGTATTTTTCTGATTCTAGAGTTGTACACCTTTCCTTGTGCTGTACTGGCTATTTATCATCTTCTTATGTCTACTTTTTAATTGGGTTGTCTATTAATGAGTTGTAAGAGTTCTTTATATATTCTGGTCATAGGTTATAAGCATTGTAAATATGGTCTGTTTAAGGACTATTTTTCATTTTAATGATGTCATTTAAAGTTCTAAATTTTGATGGAATCTCATTTATCAATTTTTTTCTTTTATTCATCATGTTTTTGTATCCTAGGTAGTTCTTGCCTACCCTAAATTCATAAACATTTTCCTTTATAATTTCTTCTTAAAGTTTTATACTTTTAGGCTTTCATATTTAGGTTCATAGATCCCTTCAAGTTACTTTTATGTCTGGAAATAAAAAGTTGAGGTTAATTTTTTTATATATGGATACCAGGTGTTCTAGTGCCATTTGCTGAAAACACTATCTTTCCCTCTGATCTTGAATTGAGTTTATATTCTATAAAATGTTTATGTTAAATAATTTGAAACTTTTGAAAATTAAGAGCAAGAGCCATGATGTAATTCACCATTTTTGTGGCATCTTTGAGGATATCTCCTAATATTTTGCTACTTTTTCTGGCACAAAGAGCTTCTTGATGTATAAAATAGTAACACCTAAGTTTATGAAGGCTTTGGTTCTCAAAAAAAGAATTCAGTTCCCCAGATTAGAAGATGCAGAAAGAACCTCAAACACATTCAGCCAAGAGGCCAAGCATTTTCACTGGAAGAAAGATAGCCTGTTTAATAGATAGTGCTGGAAAAACTGGTTTTTTACATGCCAAAGACTAAAACTAGAGTCATGTCTCTCACCATGCACTAAACTAAAATTAAAGTGGATCAAAAGTCTAAATATTAAAACAGAAACACTAAATGTGCTGGAAGAGAGAATAGGTAAAAGACTTGAGGAGATAGGAGTAAACAAAGACTTCATGAACTTAACCCAGACTGCATGGGAAATACTACAAAGAATAAACAACGGGGACTTCATCATATTAAAAAGCTTTTGCACCACAAAAGAAATCATCAACAGAGTGAAGAGACAACCCACTGAGTGGGAAAAAATTGTAGCCAGCGGTTCCTGAGTCAAAGGATTAATATCTAGAACATATAAAGAATTGAAAAAAATCAGTCCACCCAAATTTAAAGAACCAGTTCAAAAATGAGCATCTGAGATGAATACACACTTATCAGATAAAGAAGTAGAAACAGCAAATAAATACATGAAAAAATGTTCAACATCACTGGTCATTTGAAAGATACAAATTAAAACAATACTTCTACTGGGTATCTTTCCAAAAGAATTAAAAGAATCATACCACAGTGATATATGTGTATCATGTTCATATGGCATAGTTTGTAATAGCTAAAGCTTGGAAGCAGCCCAAGTGCCCATCAACTGGAAACTGGATAAAGAAGATGTGTTTTTTTTTTATGAAATGGAGTACTACTCAGCCATAAAGAATGAGAAACTAGAGACATTTATAGCTAAATGGATGCATATTGAGGCCATGCTCTTAAGTGAAATAAATAGGACATGTGTAAATACCGAATGGTTTCTCTAGTGTGAGAAACTGAAAGTGTAAATAAGGATTAAAAGGATGAATGATGAATAATTGATACTTTTAAATAGGAAAAGGTTGAAAGGGGTAAGGGTGGTGGGAGGGGAAGGGAAAAGGAAAGAAGGGAAAGGAAAATTATGAGAAAAGAAAAAAATGGAAAAAAAATCTATGTAAATAGGGAAGGGTGCAGGGGGTGAAGGGCACACAGGTAATGGCCAAAAAATAAAAAGCAAGATATATCATGTACAGGTACAAGCACTCAATGATAAATATAAATGTATTGTATAACTAAAATGTACCAATGAAAGAATTTAAGAAAAAAAACCACAATACTGAGATTCCATCTTACCCCAGAAAAAATGGCTATGTTCAAGAAATCAACCAACAACAAATGCTGGTGGGGCTGAAGGGAAAAAGAAATCCTTCTCCACTGTTGGTGGGCGTGTAGACTGGAGCAACTGTTGTGGAAATCATCGTGGAAATTCCTCAAAAAACTAGGATTAGAGTCTCCATTTGACCTAGCTATTCCCCTGCTAAATATCTTCCCATAAGAATTAAAAGCATCATACCACAGTGACATATGCACACCCATGTTTATAGCGACACAGTTTGTAATAGCTAAATCTTGGAAACAGCCCGAATGCCCATCAACTGATGAATGGATAAAAAAGATGTGGTTCTTTTTTTATAATGGAGTACTACTCAGCCATAACAGAGGATAAACTTGAGACATTTATAGGTAAATAGATGCACCTTGAGAACATACTTTTAAGTGAAATAAATCAAACACACATGTGTAAATATTGCATTGTCTCTCTGGTGTGAGAAACTGAAAGTGAAAATAAAGACCAAAAAGAATAATAAATACATTGTAATAGGAAAAAATTGCTCAAAATTACACAGAGATACTTTGTGAGATACTCTCTTTGTGAGATACTTTGTGAATACTTAAAATGTTTTAAGCCCCCCAAAAGGTATAGTATTATTAGAAAATGAGCTGAGAGAATAGTAAATGAAAATGTATTCTTTTTATATCACTATGCACAGTGAATTTACCATTGTCATTTGCTAATAATTTTTGTTATGAAAAATCATTCTTTCATAGAATGGCTTTTATATTTTCTTACCAATATCTGCTTGCATTGTATTAAAATATATTAAAATAAAAAATGAAAAACAAACAAAGAAAAAGAATGATAAAATAGAAAGGGAAAAACTATTCCAAAAATTATATATGGAAATGCAAAATATCCACGTGAGAATAATTATAATGATCAAGGACTGAGTGACGTAAGGAAGAAAAGCACAGATTTTCTTCTGATATGAATAAATCCTGGACAAGAGGCAGGAGAAGACTGATGTCAGCTGAATAGACATTCTCATTCCTTTCTCTTTTCTATGGACTAATGCTGGATTTGCTTAATTCTAGGACTCTCCTAAAAAAGCCTGGAAGCCAAGTGGGCACATGTGATTTTCATACTGATGTCCCAGCTCACCACGAAGTTGTCCCTAGCAGAATCACGCATCATGTTACATTGTTTCATATCTTCTCTTGCTTCCATCCCTCTGTATGCTCAGCATTTCTGTACTGGATTGGCCTTTTCAAAGTTCAGCATCTTAATCTCAGACACGTCCTCCGGTTTTCAATCCCCAGACTGAGATCAACACTGAGCTGCACCATCGTTATGTTTTTGCTTCTCCCTTGCTTGGCAACCTGGCTGGCGATAATGGAAAGTTTCTTCAGGAAGATTTTATTCTTCTGGTAATGGAAATTGAATCCAAAGCCTTTGTAGTGAGCTTATACACTCGCAGCCTATTTTTCACTTTTTTTATTTTGAGAAAGAATCTCCCTAAATTTCCCAGGCTGTCCTTGAACTCTTGAACCTGTGATCCTCCTGCCTCAACTTTACGGAATGCTGGGATTACAGTTATGCACTACTAAAATTTGGAATTTATTCGAATGATATTGTATCAATGTAACAACATTCTAGGAGGAAAACATCACTAAATAAATTTCAAAAAGTCAGATTCCATGGTTGTATACATGTATGGTCAGTTAGAAAATATTATCATAATAAAATATAACATTCAAAATGGAAAAAATAGACATAAATTTGCCAAAATAACATATGTGCTCCTTAAAATATACTGTGTTGTGATGAAAAATTCAATTCCCAAACAAAAGTGTTTGACAAAATTTTGCTTCTGTTCACAAACTCCACATCAGCTGACAAACAAAACTGCAGTCATCTTCCCCACACAAACACAATAATACACAAAAACATAGTCATCTTCCCCCAAATCATTAAACAAATTAAGTTGGTGAACCTAGATACCACTATACAAGGAAACTGAATGACTGGATGTTGTGCCTTTTTAACAAAGAACTGTATGAAACCAGATGTTGCCCCCACCATGCAAAGTGCCCCATCACTTGTAATTCAAATAATTTTTTCTGGTCTTATGTCTTATGACAATAAAAGCTTCCACTACAGTATTGTAGATATCTATCTCTTGTGTTCTTCCAGGCTAAGACATCAGTTTCACTAGCTCTTCTCTCATGATGTCTCCAACAACATAACACAAAATTACTGCTAGCCTTGCATGATTATTTATTTATATTTGTACTGTCATCTAAACACATGGAGTAACAGGCTGCTTTTTGTAAATCAGTAGTGAGCTGCTGACTAACACCACTTGCCATGCACAGGACTTGATTTTTAACAGTATTTCTGCTAAGTGGTATCTCAGACATGCATGGCATAATTTTATCCTGGGTTGGAAAATATGAAAAGGGGAATTACTCCCAGACAACACAGCCCTTTTGATAAAATCTCCATCAAAAAGGAGCTTACCATGTTTTTGATATGCACAGTGAAATTTGAAATCTGGCAGCTATCGATGATTTATTTTAGAAAGATAGTTGCGAAAACTACAATACTCAATTTCCCTTCAAGGAACTCTTTCAGTTTCAACAAGTTCAGCACCACTTTTGTTTTTGTTGATGTCAAAGTGCCATCTGACATTTTATGTGTGACACAACACTTTCACTACACAGAATACATAACCTTTTTCCATTGTGTTCAGTCACTCCAAATGTCTCTGTCTAGGCCTCTTGGAATGGTCTTCCACTATCTGTTTTCAGTCTTGCATTTTTTGCTGTAATCATTTTTTTTAGTCCATGAAAACACAATTTTTTTTTCAAATGAAGCACCCAAAGCAAGTCCAACCTTATACCAAAAATAGCTAATACAATTAGTTAACATTAAAGAGTTGGATATTCCCTGGATCAATAATCTATGACAGTAATTGTCAGCTGGAGTTCCTCTTGAATTTGCTGACTGCCAGCACAAGGAAGCAATATTCCAGTGACCACCAGCTTTTGGCCTGCTCTGAAAAAGCTATCTGAGTGCATTTCCTAACTTGTGAGGGTTTCTGCTAAAATCACGCCCACTCCAATCAAATATATATACATCCTTTCTTTGCAAAACTTCTTCACAAACAACAAAATATGGTGCTACATATTCAAATATGCCAAGGGGACAACATAACATTAAAAGAATCTCAGTCTCTTAATTAGAACGTTTCTTTGCTAAATCTTAGTTATTAATATTCAATTTTTCATAAGAAAAGTCAAAGCTAAAATCTTGTGAAGACATTAAAACTATAGCCAGTCCAAGCAGATAGACATAGGTATAGATATAGATAGATCTCTTTGGCAGTGCATTGACAGGCCTTGCAAAAGCTTAGATGAGTTATGGCTAACGAGTCGCAGCTTGTGACATCATTGCTTGGGACTGCTACTCCTTTCTGAGCATGTGCATGGCCCATATGTGCACTGTTACTCCATGCTTAACTGCTGGGAGGATGTTGGATGGCTTGGCTCACGTGCTGACAGAGAGGGCTCTGTGTGCCCACTGCGGCATGCATGCCATGGGTTTGGTACCACTGTCCTGAACTGTGCTATTTACTGAAAGAGTGGTGAGGACAGGAGCTGAGCCCTGACTCAAGTCTTTCTACAGTGATGGGGTGAGATGTGTTAGACACATAATCATGTAAGTGCTGTTTAGCTGGGAAACAGGCTATGAAGGAAAATTACAAGGAAGATTCACAACATTGAGATATCTCCCAGTTGAGTGTTTTAGGAAGTAGGTTTTTTTATTGTAAAATATGAATTTAGTCAACTGGAGGAAGTGATTTGGCTGACTTAGGCACATTCAAAGCTCCAAGGAAGACATGGAGATGGTCTGTTTCTAGGGTGGAAAGAAGCTAATATTGAATGCTGAGCCTCATGGATCGAGGGACAAATTGGGAAATGGCTTAAGAGCAAGTTGTGGAATGCTTAGAGTACTTGTTAAGGGTTTCTTCCATCATTCTCAGTATGTCATGAACCCACTTAAATGTGTTTTTTGTTTGTTTTGTTTTGTTTTAGGTACCAGGGATTGAACTTGGGACCTTGAGCTTGTGAAGCAGCCGCCAGATACACTGAGCTAAATTCCCAGCCCTCCCCACTTAAATGTAATAAGTAAAAGGTGATGTGACCAGAGTTTCATTAAACAATAAAAATTATGCCGAGTAAAGTGCAAAAGAAGCATTATGGTTGGGTGCAGTGGCTGTGGCAAGCCTGCCAGCTGTTCTGGAGGCTGAGGCAGGAGGATTGCAAGTTCAAGATAAAACTAGGCAAATTATGGAGATCTTGTCTCTGAAAAGCAGCCTTGGGGAAAAGGAAAAGTTGGTGTGGACATCCACAGGAACTTAGACAGCAATCTAGGGGAGGGAGGAGAGCGGCAGGAAAGGAGAGGTTTGGAGGGAAGCCACAGCAAAGGACTTGTGATTGAGTTCATCAGACATACAGAAGAGTAAATGAAAGCAGCTGGAAGGGAAGAGTACCACCTATGTCCCCAGCACATCCCTTCTCACAGTCCACAGTGGGTTCTCAGGATCTGGGCAGACTTAGAAAGAATGCTGTACCAACAAAAGGACCATCAATAAGCCCTTTGGACCAGATGGTACCCACAGCTATATTCTTACAATCAGACCTCTTGCTTATTCTCACTGGTGAAGTGAAGCAGGTAGGTTACCCGCTCTGTTCTATGGCCAAGACCCCTGTATTGTTAGCCCTCTCCATATTTACTGCTGCCTGTCATCTGATTAGGCAATTTCAGAAGAAGAATGCTCAGCTCTTATTATCTTATATCCTCCTAAGAGCTCATAAAGCATGTGGAAGTCTTATTACTCATGAATATATTACTTTAACTTATTTAGGGAGAAAAATTGAATATATTGGAGCATTCTTTGAACTGGATCACATTGTTAAGCACAGAGTTATTCTTGATTGATAATGTACATGGATGCAAAACATATTTATTACTTAAAGACAAATATTAATATAAAGTTGCTCTTATTCTCTAAGAGGAAGAAAAATAAATAATAGCAATGTACTAGGGAATTTTCCATTAATAGGTTGATACCTCTTCTATGTTTGTATCCAAATCTTGAAGTCTATATAAGCACAAATAAAAGTTTAAAAAATCTAAATGGGAAAAATAAATACATTTCTAGTACATTAAAATTTTTTAAAAAATTTTGTCTTTCTGTAAGCCCTACAAATTTTTGTGTTTCTACAAATATGCTGTAACTGTTATTTTTTCAAGCATTATTCTAACATGTCCTGAGATCCTATTTCCTGTTAGAAATTACCCAGTAAATAATTCATTCACACTATGTGATTTAGCCAATTTATTAAATGAAAAGTTTGAGTGTTGTATCCATAAGATACAATTGTGTTAAAACATGAAGATATCAGCAAATGGCATTACATCAAATTAAAAAGCTTCTGTACAATCAAGGAATCAATTAGTACAGTGAAGACATAACCTAGAGAATGGGAAATATTTTTGCCAGCTATCCCTCAGAGGACTAATATCTAAAATATACAAAGAAATTGAAAAACTAGATCACCTAAAACAAAAGACCCAATCAAGAAATGGGCAAATGAGGGCCAGGGATTTTGCTCAGTGGCTCTGTGCCTGCCTTACAAATGCAAGGTCCTGAGTTTGATCCCCTCCTCACAAAAGAAATGGGCAAATGAAATGAACAGACACTTCTCACAGGAAGAAATGCAAATGGCCAACAGACATGAAAGAATGTTCAACATACCTAGTCATTAGATACAAGTAAATTAAAACCACTAAGATTCCATCTTATACCAAAAAGAATTGCAATCATCAAAAAATAACAAATGCTGGCCTGACTGAGATGAAAAAGGAATACTCATACATTGTTGGTAGGAATGTAAACTAGTACAACCACTGTGGAAATCAGTATGGAAATTCTTGATAAAAATAAAAAATAGAAATTCTGTAAGACCCATCTATCTGCCCTCTAGGTATCTTCCCCAAAGAACTAAAGACATTACACTAGAAATGCATACATATGAATGTTTATAGCAGTACGATTCATAATAAGTAAATCCTGGTAGCAGCCTGTACACCCTTCAGTAAACAAATGGATAAAGAAAATATGTCGTCTAAATATAATAGAATACTATTCAGCTATAAAGAAGGACAAATTAGAGACACCTTTAGGAAAATGCATGTACTTGGAAAATATAATGTTGAGTGAAACAAACCAGACACACAAGCTTAAATACTGTATAGTATCTCTCATCTGAGAAAGGCAAAGTGCAAACAAAGAGCACAGAAAAGGATGGCTAGAAGAAGCCGAGGGGCTAGAGCATTGTCTGCTTCCCTCTGGCCCAGACTCACTGGCTTCCATGGTGACTGAGTGGGGTAAGGAAAAAGAGTCAAATCCTCCAGTGTCTCCTGGCCTCCACTGACCCAGGGATATGATTACTGAAGCTCCTATGAGGCATTGAACTAAAAATTTGTTTTAGGTGAATTACTTTCTCACTTAAATGAATACTTAACATTATTTTTTGAATCAAGACCCAACAAACATAGTACTTGAAATTTTTGTAACATTTTAGAATCTGTCAACATTATGTAAACATATTAAAGCATCATAGTCATGGGATAGCAATTTTGTAGTCTATATGAATATGTATGAGAGAGAGATATAGTGTCTATCCAGTAATATCAAATGCACAAGAAAGAAACTGAAAATATATAGAAAAGCAATGAGTCAGAAATGCAGAATGAAACAGGCAGCTCATTAATCTCTGCTTCCACTGATTCTTGTGAACCCAAGAAGTAATGAAATCTGGAGCTCTTTCTTAATGGAATCCATTAAATGGTCACAAAGATAGTGCTACCTAAGAGCCAGGGATATAAATTCAACAGTATAGATCCGAAGATACTTAATTAGCTGTCCAGAAGAAAATAAAACAGATAAATATTCACAGAAACCATCAAGTAGGTAGGCTTTAGAGGCGAATCTGAGATTTAAAAAACCATTTCAATCTAACAATTGGTCTGTTAAAGTAACTAGCTCATTGTTGACCAAATAGTTTGTTTGCTTCTCAATTTGATTTGTTTACAGTTAAGAGTGGGTCATTCACTTTCCAGCCAAGAGACATTTGGTGCTTTGTAAAATTAGTCCATGTTTGCAGTACATAATGATTACATTTATCATGGGGAGTTGGTACACACACATAACACATTTTGATTCTTTTCTCATCCCCTATGCCTCCCAGTCTTCCCCACTCCTTCCAACTCCTGGTCCCCTTCCCATTTGAAAAAGTTCTGTTTCCATTTTTTCCAACCCCCTTTCTCTTGTTCCCTTTCCTACTTGAACAATATCTCCCTATTTCTTATTATCTACCTTTATTTTTCTCTTTATATTTTGGATTTTTCATATAAGAAAACACATGTAGATTTAGGCTGGTAAGTCTGATTTATTTCACTTAACTTTATGGTCTCAAGATGCATCTATTTTCCTACAAATGACTCAAATTTATCCTTCTTAATGGCAGAGTAGTACTCAATTGTGTATAAGTATCATATTTTCTTTATCCATTCAGCTTTTGATGGATATATAGGCCCCTTCCAATATTTAGCTATTATAAATTGTGCAGCTATAAACATGGGTATGTATGTATCACTATAATATGGTGACTTTAACACTTTTGGGAAAATAGCTATTAAGGATTTTTGCATCTATGTTTGTTAGAGAGTCTGGCCCATAGCTTCCTTTTTGGTTGGGCCCTTGTCTAATTTTGGAATCAGAGTAATGTTAGCTTCCAGAACGACTGTGGGAGTACCTTTCAATTTCATTAGTTTGAGGAGTATTTTTAGATCTTCCTTGAATTTCTTGTAGAATCCGTCAGGTTCTGTAGCTTTCTGAGTTCGTAGATTTTATGTTATTGTTTCTATTTCATTGCCTGTTATTGGATTATTCAGGAATTTTAAGTCTCCTTGGTTCAGTTTTGGTAATTCATATGTATCTAGGAACCTCTCCATTCCTTCTGAGCTCTCTAATTTATTGGTGTACAGGCTTTTGAATAGTTACTAATCTTCTGAATTTGGTGTCTACTGTGATTTCACATTTTACTTCTCTAATTGCACTGATTTGTGTCTGTTCATTCCTTTGCAGGGGTAAGATATGCTAAGGGTTTGTCTATTTTGTTTATTCTTTCACAGAACCAGCTCTTTGATTCTTTATACTGTTTTTTAGTCTCCATTTCATTGATTTCTGTTCTGATCCTTACAACTTCCTTTCCAGTACTGGCTTTGCATTTGAATTGTTTTCATTTCTCTAGACCTTTAGGGTACATCATTAGGTTATTTATTTGGACTCACTCTATTATTCTGAAGTGGGCATTCACTGCTATAAATTTCTTTCATAGGACTCACAAGTTCTGGTATGTTATGATGGCATTATCATTTAATTCTAGGAAATGTCTTATTTCTTCCTAATTTCTTCTGTGACAGATTGATTTTTCAAGAAGATTTTGTTTAATTTCCATGCATTTGAATAATTTTATGGGGTTTTTTTGCCATTGATTTCTAGTTTCATTGCACTATAATCTAACAATACACATGGTATGCTTTTGATTCTTTTGCATTTGCTTAAGCATACTTTATTGGTTAGTATGTGGTCTCTTTTGGAAACTGTCCCATGTGCTGTCCAAAAGAAGGTAAATTCTGCTGTTCCTGGATGGAACACTCTGAAGATATTAAATCCATTCTTTTGAATGTTTGTTTCAACTTTCATATTTCTATGTTGAATTTTTGTCTAGTTTACCTGTCTGTTTGTGATAATGAGGTATTGAGATTCCTCACTATAATTTTATTGATGTTTTTCTGACTTTTATGTCCAGTAGTGTTTTTGTATTAAGTGCAGTTGTTTAATTTTATTTAATTTAATTATTTATTTTTATTTAATTGTTATCTTTCCTTGGTGAATAGTTTCTTAACCAATATCTTTTGTCCTTGATTGTTTTTTCTTATCAGTCTTGGCTTAAAGTCCATTTTGTCTAAAAGTGGGATAGCCACTCCTGCTTGTTTTTAGGTTCCTCTTGCATGAGATATTGTTTTTCATACTTTGACTTTTAGTCTATGAATTTATTTTTGGGTTAAATCTATTTCTTGTATACAGAATACTGTTGGATTGTGTTTCTTGATCTATTCTGGTAGTCTGTGGCTTTTGATTGGTGAATTAATGCCATTCAAATTTATAGTTATAACCAATAGGTATTTTTTTCCTGTTATTGTATTGTTTTACTGCTCCTGATTCCCTTTCTCTTGATTCTAATTAATTGCTTGCCTTGCCTGATATATTCATTCTATTGGACTTTTTGATATTGTTAGCTTTATTGTCTCTTTCTAGGATATCCTTAAGAATTTTCTAGAGTGCTGGTTTGGTTGTCATGGATTTCTTTAGGTGATCTTTATCATGTAAATATCTTATTTCTCTAGTCATTTTGAAAGATAGTTTTGCAGGATATAGCAATCTGTGTTGGAAATTGTTTTCTTTTAGGGTTTGAAACGCTTTACTCCAAGCTCTGCTTGCCTTAAAGGTTTGTCTTCAGAAGTCTGCTATAAATATAATGGGTTTTCCTTTATTAATGATTTGTTGCTTTTCTCTGAATGTTTTTAAACTTCTGTTTTGTGTTGAATTTCTGGTATTTTGACTATGTCTTGGCAATGTTCTTTTCTGATCATGTTTTTGGAGGTTCTGCATATCTCACTGATCTGTATGTTTAATTCTTTTGCATGATGGTAAATTTTTATTACTTCTGTAATCAGGTTTCTTATGTCATTTGTGCTGTCTTATTTTTCAGTAATTCCAATTAGTCTTAAGCTATTCTTCTTTGCATCACCTTGCAGCTATTGGATTGATTTTTCATGTTCTCTTGCTGTTTTTAAGGTGTTTCTCATTAACTGATCACCAACCACCGCCCTGTCTTCTACATCTGACATTTTGAGTCTTCTCTGCCCATAATTGCAGTTATATTTTTAACCTTCTAAATTTCTTTGGAACTTTTTATGGACTCATTTTTTTTTTTATTTTAGGCATTCATGTTTTGCATTTCATTACTTAGCTCCACTAGCTTTTTATAAAAGTGTCTCCTGTAGACTCATTAGTTGTTTGTTTCATTAGGATCATTATCTGCCTTATTATTTCTTCTGAACATTCGCCAAGCACCTATTGACCTATTTTTTTTTATTGGTACAATTTAGGTATACAATATAATGGCATTCATCATTGGAAATTTGAACCTTTACATAATCACTCTTGGTTCTAATTTTTCCCCCTCCCCTGCCCTCGGTTCAACCCCTCCATCCCTCCCTATTTACAAAGATTTTGTTTTCATTTTCTCATATTAATCCCATTCCCTTCTTTCCTTTCCCCTACCACTCCCGCTTCCCCTTCCCCTTTGCCCCTTTTCTTCCTTTTTCACATTATCTGTTATACCATTTAGTCCTGATTTACACTTCCAGCTTTTCACACTAGAGAAACTATTTGATATTTACACGTGTGTCCTGTTTATTTCACTTAAGAGTATAGCTTCAATGTGCATCCATTTAGCTTTAAATGTCTCTAATTTCTCATTTTTTATGGCTGAGTAGTACTCCATTTTATTTTAAAAAAACACATTTTCTTTATCCAGTCTCCAGTTCATGGGAATTTGGGCTACTTCCAGGTTTTAACTATTACAAATTGAGCTACTATAAACATGGGTGCACATATATCACTGTGGTCTGATTCTTTTAATTCTTTGGGGAAGATACCCAGCAGTGGAATAGTGGGGCCAAATGGGACTTCCACTCCTAGTTCTTTGAGGTATCTCCATACTGATTTCCACAGTGGTTGGACCAGTCTACACTCCCACTAGCAGTGGAGCGGGGTTCCTCTTTTCCTACATCCCCACCAGCATTTGTTATTGGTTGATTTCATGACAGCAGCCATTCTTTCTGGGGTGAGGTGGAATCTCACCATTGTTTTCATCTGCATCTCTCGAATGACCAGTGATATTGAACATTTTTTCATATGTTTATTTGCTATTTCTACTTCTTTGTCTGAGAAATGTCTGTTCATTTCAGATGCCCATTTTTGCATTGTCTCTTTAAATTTGGGAGGTCTGATTTTTTAAAGTTCTTTATAGATTTGAGATAGTAGAATTTTGTCTGAGGAAGAGCAGGTGAAGATTTTTTCCCACATTGTGGGTTGTCTCTTCACACTGCTGGTGATTTCTCTTGCTTTGCAGAAGATTTTGAGTAAGAAGAGATCCCACTTATTGATTGTGCTAGTTCATGGGCAACTGAGGTTTTGTTCATAAAATCTTTTCCTACACCGATGTTTTCAAGTGTTCTACCTAATCTCTGTTCCAGCCGATTCGGCATTTCTATTGTAATATTTAGATCCTTAATCCATTTTGATTTTAATTTAGTGCATGGTGAGAGATATAGGTCTAGTTTTAATCTTTGGCAAATTTAAACACAATTTTTCCAGCACCATTTATTAAAGACTCTATCTTTCCTACAGTGAGGGTGTTTGGCTCCTTTATCAAAGATGAGATGACTAAGTATGTCTGGAGTTGTTTAGGCACCTTCTAATATGTTCCACTGGTCCTCAGATCTGTTTCTTTGAGAGTACCATGCTGTTTTTATCACAGTAGCTTTGTAGTATAGTTTCAAGTTGGGGATTGTGATACCCTCTGCCATGTCTCTGTTACCTAAAATTGCTTTTGCTATTCTGGGTCTTTTCTTGTTCCAAATGAATTTTTGGATTGTTTTCTCAGGGTCCTTGAAGTATGCTGCTAGGACCTCAATTGGAACTGCATTGAATCTATATAGCAGTTTTGGAAGTACGACTATTTTCACTATATTGATCCTTCCTACCCAGGAGCAGCATATGTCTTTCTATTTCCTGATATCATCTTCAATCTCTCTTTTCAGAGTGCTATAGTTTTCAGAGAAGAGGTCTTTGATTTCTTTCATTAGGTTGATTCCTAGGTATTTCAGTTTTTGGATGCTACTGTGAAAGGAAATATTTGCCCTATTTCTGTCTCAGTGAGTCTGTTGTTTGTGTAGAGGAAAGCTATTGATTTTTGTGTGTTGACCTTGTATCCAGCTACTCTACTGAATTTGGTTATCAAGCCTAGAAAGCTTCTGGTTGAATTCTTGGGATCTTCTATATAGAGTATCCTGTCATTTGAAAATAGTGACAATTTGACTTCTTCTTTTCCTATCTTTATTTCTTTCTCTTATCTAATTGCCATGGCTAATGTTTCCAAAATTATATTGAACAGGAGTGGTGATAGTGGACATCCTTGTCTTGTTCCTGATTTTAGTTTAAAGGATTTCAGTTTTTGACCATTTAGTATGATACTAGCTGTTGGGTTTTCATAGATGGCTTTTATCAGTTTGAGGTAGAGACCATCTCTTACAATTTTTTGTAGGGTATTTATCATAAATGCATGTTGGATTTTGTCAAATGCTTTTTCTACATCTGTGGAGATAATCATATGGTTTTTGTCCTTGGCTCTATTGATATAGTGTATTACATTGATTGATTTGCATATGTTGAACCATCCCTACATCCCTGGGATGAATCCCACTTGATCAGGGTGTATGATCTTCTTGATAATCTTCTGCATTCTATTTGCCAGTATCTTATTAAGGATTTTTGCATCTATGTTCATTAGTGAGATTGGCCTATAGTTCTCTTTTTCAGTTGGGTCTTTCTCTGCTTTGGGGATCAAGGTGATGCTTGCTTCCAGGAAAGAATTCGGGAATATTGCTTCCCCTTCAATTTAATTGAAGAGTTTAAACAGTAGTGGCAGTAGTTCCTCTCAAAATGTCTTATAGAATTCAGCAGTGAAGCTGTCAGGTCCTGGGCTTTTCTTAGTTGGTAAGTTTTTAATTATGTTTTCAATTTCATTGGTTGATACTGGGTCATTTAGAATTTTCCAGTCTCTTTCATTCAACTTTGGTAATTTATACCTACCTAGGAATCTGTCCATTTCTTCTGTGTTTTCCATCTTATTGGCATACAGGTTCTTGAAGTATGTATTGATGATTCTCTGGATTTTTGCTGGGTCTGTTGTCATTTCACCCTTTTCATTCCTAATTGCATGAATTTGGGCCTTTTCTTTCCTTTTTCTGATAAGGTTGGCTAAGGGTTTGTCAATTTTGTTGATTCTTTTGAAGAACCAACTCTTGGCTTCATTAATTTTTTGTATCATTGTCTTAGTCTCCATTGAATTGATTTCTGCTCTGATCTTTATAATTTCCTCCCTTGTGTGAGATTTGGGTTTGTCCTACTCTTCTTTTTCTAGAAGCTTGAGGTTCAACATCAGGTTGTTTAATTTGGTTTGCTCTGTTTTCCTAATATGTGTATTCACTGCTATGAATTTCCCTCATAAGACTGCTTTCATTGTGTCCCATAGATTCTGTTATGTTGTATTGTCATTGTCATTTAATTGTAGGAACTGTCTGATTTCTCATTTAATTTCCTCTGTGACCCATCGGTTGTTCAGAAGTGTGTGGTTCCATTTCCTTGTTTATGAAATTTTTTCAGTTTCTTTTATTGATCTCCAATTTCATTGCACTATGGTCTGATAATATACAGGGGATAACTTCAATTTCTTGGCACTTACTAAACCGTGTTCTATGAGTAAGTATGTGGTCTATTTTGGAGAATGACCCATGTGCAGCTGAAAAGAATGTGTGTTCTGATTTTGTAGGATGAAAGACTCTGTAAACATTTGTTAAGTTCATTTGTTCAAGAGTTCGGTTGAGTTCTAGTATTTCGTTACTTATTTATTGTCTAGTTGATCTATCTATTTGTGACAGTGGGGTGTTGAGGTCCCCCACTACAATTGTATTAGTGCATATATAACTTTTCATGTCTGTTAGTATTTGTTTTATGTAGTTGGGTGCACTAGTGTTTGGTGCATAGATATATATGATTGTCATCTCTTCCTCTTAGATTGTTCCCTTTACAAGGATGTGGTGTTCTTCTTTATCTCTATTAATCAGTGTTGATTTGAAATCCACATGATCTGCAAAGAGGATACCTACTCCTGATTATTTTGGGGGATGCTGTTGCATGGAGTATTGTTTTCTACCCTTTAACTTTCACTCTATGAGTTTTTCTGTGAATTAAATGTGTTTCTTGTATGCAGCATATTGTTGCATTTTGCTTCTTGCTCCATTCTGCCAGTCTATTCCTTTTGATTGGTGAATTGAGACCATTAACATTGATAGCTATAACTGATACATAGTGACATCATTGTCATGACTTTTTCTTTTTGTTGTATTCTCCCCCTTTACATTTAATTTCTTTTTGAGCCTGATGGATTCATTCTGCTGTGCTACTTGGGGCTGTGATCTTCATTGTCTGTTCCTAGGATACCATCTGAAAATTTTTTGGAGTGCTAGTTCAGTATTCATGAAATTTCTAAGGTGTTCTTTTTCGTGACTGGAACTAAAAAAAAAGCAGGAGTAGCTATACTCTTTGCAGATCAAGTAGATTTCAAACCAACACTGATTAAGAGAGATGAAGAAGGACACTACATCCTTGTAAAGGGAACAATCCAAGTGGAAGAGATGACAATCATAAATATCTATGCACCAAACACTAGTGTACCCAACTATATAAAACAAATACTAACAGACATGAAAAGTCATATATGCACTAATACAATTGTAGTGGGGGACCTCAACACCCCACTGTCACAAATAGATAGATCACCTAGACAAAAGATAAGTAATGAAATACTAGAACTCAATCAAACTCTTGAACAAATGAACTTAACAGATGTTTACAGAGTCTTCCACCCCACAAAACACACTTCCGAATAACAACACACTTCTGAATAACCAATGGGTCACAGAGGAAATTAAAGAAGAAATCAGACAGTTCCTTCAATTAAATGACAATGGCAGTACAACATATTGGAATCCATGGGACACAGTGAAAGCAGTCTTTTGATGGAAATTCATAGCAGTGAATACACATATTAGGAAAACAGAAAGAGCCCAATTAAACAACCTGGTGCTGAACCTCAAGCTTCTAGAAAAAGAAGAGCAGGACAACCCCAAAGCTCATACAAGGGAGGAAATTATAAAGATCAGAAGAGAAATCAATGCAATGGAGACTAAGAGAATGACACAAAAAATCAATGAAGCCAAGAGTTGGTTCTTCAAAAGAATCAACAAAATTGAAAAACCCTTAGCCAACCTTATCAGAAAAAGGAAATAAAAGGCCCAAATCCATGCAATTAGGAATGAAAAGGGTGAAATTACAACACACCCAGCAGAAATCCAGAGAATCATCAATACATACTTCAAGAACCTGTATGCCAATAAGATGGAAAACACAGAAGAAATGGACAGATTCCTAGATATATATGAATTACCAAAGTTGAACAAAGAAGACCTAAAAATTCTAAACAACCCAATATCAACCAATGAAATTGAAAATGTGATTAAAAACTTATCAACTAAGAAAAGCCTGGGCCCTGATGGCTTCACTGCTGAATTCTACAAGACATTTTGAGAGGAACTACTGCCACTACTGTTTAAACTCTTCAATGAAATTGAAAGGCAGGCAATACTCCCAAATTCATTCCTGGAAGCAAGCACCACCTTGATCCTGAAAGCAGAGAAAGACTCAACTGAAAAGGAGAACTATAGGCCAATCTCACTAATGAACATAGATGCAAAAATCCTTAATAAGTTACTGGCGAATAGAATGCAGAAGATTATCAAGAAGATCATACACCCTGATCAAGTGGGATTCATCCCAGGGATGTAGGGATGGCTCAACATACGCAAATCAATCAATGTAATACACTATATCAATAGAGCCAAGGACAAAAACCATATGATTATCTCCATAGATGTAGAAAAACCATTTGACAAAATCCAACATGCATTTATGATAAAAACCCTACAAAAAATTGTAAGAGATGGTCTCTACCCCAAACTGATAAAAGCCATCTATGAAAACCCAACAGCCAATATCATACTAAATGGTCAAAAACTGAAATCCTTCACACTACAATCAGGAACAAGACAAGGATGTCCACTATCACCACTCCTGTTCAATATAATTTTGGAAACATTAGCCATGGCAATTAGATAAGAGAAAGAAATAAAGATAGGAAAAGAAGAAGTCAAATTGTCATTATTTGCAAATGACAGGATACCCTATATAAAAGACCCCAAGAACTCCACCAAAAGTCTTCTAGACTTAATAACCAAATTCAGTCAAGTAGCTGGTTACAAGGTCAACACACAAAAATCAGTAGCTTTCCTCTACATGAAAGACAGACTCACTGAAAGAGAAATAGGGAAAACATTCCTTTCACAATAGCATCCAAAAAACTGAAATACCTAGGAATCAACCTAATGAAAGAAATCAAAGACCTCTTCTCTGAAAACTATAGCACTCTGAAAAGAGAGATTGAAGATGATATCAAAAAATGGACAGACATTCCCTGCTTCTCGGTAGGAAGGATTAATATTAGTGAAAATGGCCATACTTCCAAAACTGCTATATAGATTCAATGCAGTTCCAATTGAGGTCCCAGCAGCATACTTCAAGGACCTTGAGAAAACAATCCAAAAATTCATTTGGAACAAGAAGAGACCCAGAATATCAAAAGCAATTCTAGGTAACAGAAACATGGCAGGGGGTGTCACAATCCTCAACTTGAAATTATACTACAAAGCTACTGTGATAAAAACAGCATTGTACTGGCAAAGAAACAGACCTGAGGACCAGTGGAACAGGTTAGAAGATGCAGAAACAACTCCAGACCAACTCAGCCATGTTATCTTCGATAAAGGAACCACAACCTCCCTGGAGGAAAGATAGCCTCTTTAATAAATGGTGCTAGAAAAATTGGGTTTAAACTTGCCAAAGATTAAAACTAGACCTATATCTCTCACCATGCACTAAACTAAAATCAAAATGGATTAAAGATCTAAATATTAAAATAGAAACTCTGAACCAGTTAGAACAGAAGTTAGGTAGAACCCTTGAAGACATTGGTGTAGGAAAAGATTTTATAAACAAAACCTCAGTTGCTCGTGAACTAGCACAAACAATCAACAAGTGGGATCTCTTATTAAAAAGCTTCTGCACAGCAAGAGAAACCATCAGCAGTGTGAAGAGACAATCCTCAATGTGGGAAAAATTCTTCACCTGCCCTTCCTCAGACAAAGGTCTACTATCTCGAATCTATAAAGGACTTAAAAAGATCAGACCTCCCAAATTTAAAGGCCCAATCTGAAAATGTGCGTGTGAAATGAACAGACATTTCTCAGACAAGGAAGTAGAAAAAGCAAATAAACACATGAAAAAATGTTCAACATCACTGGTCATTTGAGAGATGAAAATGAAAACAACACTGAGATTCCACCTCACTCCAGAAAGAATGGCTGCTATCATGAAATCAACCAATAACAAATTCTGGTGGGGCTGTGGGGAAAGAGGAACCCTGCTCCACTGCTGGTGGGAGTGTGGACTGGTGCAAGCACTGTGGAAATCAGTATGGAGATACCTCAAAGAACTAGGACTGGAAGTCCCATTTGACCCTGCTATTCCACTGCAGGGGATCTTCCCCAAAGAATTAAAAGAATCATACTGCAGTGATATATGTGCACCCATGTTCATAGCAGCTCAGTTTGTGATAGTTAAAACTTGAAAACAGCCCAAATGCCTATCAACCGGAGACTGGATAAAGAAAATTTGTTTTTTTAATAAAATGGAGTACTACTCAGCCATAGAAAATGAGAAATTAGAAACATTTATAGCTAAGTGGATGCACATTGAGGCGATACTCTTAAGTGAAATAAATAGAACACACATGTAAAAATATCAAGTAGTTTCGCTGGTGTGAGAAACTGAAAGTGTAAATGGGGACTAACATGTATGATAGGTAATGTGAAATAGGAAGAAGAAGGGCAAAGGGGAAAGAGGTGGGAGGGGTGGCGGAAAGGAAAGAAGGGAATGGAATTAATATGAGAAAGTGGAAAAAAAGGAACAAAATCTTTGTAAATGCGGAGGAATGGAGGGGTTGAAGGGAGGGCTGGGCAAGGGTACAAGATGGTAACCAAGACAGATTATGTAAAGGTGCAAATTTCCAATGATGAATGTCATTATGTTGTATACCTAAAATGTACCAATGATTAGAATGAATAATCAATAATGTAAAATAGGAAGAAAAGGTCCAAAGGGGTAGGGGTAGTGGGAGGGGCAGGAGAAAGGAAAGAAGGAAAATGGAAAATGATGAGAAATGGAAAAAATGGAAATAAAGCCTTTGTAAATAGGGAAGGGTGGAGGGGGTGAAGGGAGGGCTAGGAATGGGGAAAAAAATAAGAACCAAGATACATTATGTAAAGGTACAATTCCCAATGAGAAATGTAGTTGTGTTGTATGCCTAAAATGTACCAATAAAAGTATTTAAGAAAAAAAAAAGGTGCTCTTTGTCATAAAAGCATCTTATTTCTCCATCAATTTTGAAAGATAGTTTTGCAGGGTACATCAATCTGGGTTGGAGGCTGTTTTCCTTTAGGGCATGGAGTACATCACTCCAAGCTTTTCTTGCCTTGAGGGTTTGCGTTGAGAAGTCTGCTGTGATTCTGAGGGCTTTCCTTTGTACATGATTTGTTTCTTTTTTTTTTTTACTGCTTGTAGAACTTTGTTCTTCTGTTGGGTTTCTGGAATCTTAACAATTTTATGCCTATGTGTAGATATTTTTTGATCAAGGCTCTTTGGAGTCCTATACGCCTCACTTATCTGTGTATCAGGTTCTTTTCCCCTGCTTGGGAAATTTTTTGCCATTACTTCTGAACAGTTTTTCTCTTTCATCTGTACTCTATCCTGTTTCTTTGTTAACTCTAATTAGCCTTATGTTATTCTTCTTTGCATCACCTATCAGCTGCTGGATTGATTTCTCATGGTCCCTTACAATTTTGAGGCAATTTTTCTTTTCCTGGTCACTAATTGCAGTCTTATCTTCTATTTCTGAAATTGTGTCCTCACATCAGCTCATTCTGCTGTGTAGACTTTCAGTGGAGTTTTTAATCTCCTGGAAATCTGTTTGCATTTGTTTTGTGGATTCCATTTGTTTCCCATGTTGGGATTCCATCATGTTCCTCAGCTCCTCTAGTTTTTTATCTGTGTCCTCTCTAGATTTATTAATCATGTCTTCCACTATGGGCACAATCTCTCCTATCTGAGGAATTATTTCTGATTTCATTTTTCCAGATCCTCTTTTGTTGCCAGTTCAGGGAGTCCAGGTATTTGAGTATCAGATTGTCCCATCTCCCTTTCCCTTTGGTGTTGCTGTAGGTGATCTGGTTTTGAGACTTGTTTACTTGTCTTCTCATTTTGATAGGAGGGTGCTTTTGGTGCCCACATGGCTCACCTCCTCTGTGCTCGTAGTGGTGAAATGGGGGCCCACAAGTCCTTACCTCTGGGCTGGGTGTAGTGGAATGGCGCCCCAGGAGCCCCTACTTCTGGGCTCAGAGCAGTGGAATGGCAACCTGGAAGCCCCTTCCTCTGGGCCTGGAGTGGTGGAACAGTGGCCCAGAAGCCCCATCCTCTGAGCTGGGAGTGGTGGAACTGTGCCCAGAAGCCCCTTCTTCTGTTCTGGGAGTGGTCTATTGATCTGTTTTATTACCTTCACTGTTATCCTTTCAGATATTTTGGGTGTGTGATTTTTGATTTCCTACCCCTTGGTCCCCCCTGGGAAGTTGGATGTCTTGGAGGTATTATTTGGTGTTTATATGAAAAGAAATACATATTTTCCCACAAGTTTCTTCACTTACATTTATTAAACTCTTGGGTATTTTTATCAAATATAAACATTAATATAAAATGGCAGAGATCCTGGATGGATTAAATAAAACATAAACACACAACTTGTACACGCTTAAAGAGATGAATGAGTAAAAGCAGGAATTCAAATGAGCAAAAGAAGAAAGCAGAAGAAAGATTCATTATTTAAATGCAATCTTAAAGATGATAAATATACCCTTGGGCAGTGAGAGCAAAATAACTCTTTTTATTTTGTAGCAAAAATGAAACTTGACAATATTTACATGTTTGAATTTAATGAGTCAACAATTATCTTGTGTTTTATGCATAGAATAAGATTTGTCATAAAATGGATCTAGAGATTCATTACTGATATTACATCTTCAAACTTCAATTACTGCCCATTTATAAGAGTCTCATTGGTGTCATCTTTGGAATTACAATAGGATACAAAGCAATGTCAGAGGTAACACTTGCTCTTAGTGGAGTACTCCATGGAATTGAATCACATGTAGTAACAGCACCATTTGGTACCTAAAGCATGAAGTGGTCAGAGTGATTGCAAACATTGGTTTTTCATGGAATTTCTAATTCATTGTTAGTACTTAAATGCAAATTCACAGGCAGAGAGACTAACTTGTCTTTTACATTTAATTTAATAATTCTCTGAGGGATGGACTAAGCTTTTGAAAGTATATTAGAGTAGTCATATCTCTTTTTAAATTAATCATAAGTAATTAAGTTTGAGGATATTCCCCATGGTATTTTAATAATTTTTAAACTGGGTTATTTAGAATATGTAGTTGTGTTTAAGATTCTGAATGTGACTTGCTCTTCTTTTGCAGGCTGTCTCAAGTTTGAGACTGCTCAATTTGGTAAGAATGACTGGTACATTGTCTTGGATAACACAAAAATATTAATTTAAAACATATTAATATTACCTGAAGTAGAGAATAAAATACCATTTGCAATGGTGCCTTGGTTTATTAAGTTAATTTGTTTTACAGTTTGAAGGCAGATGGCTGCATTTGTGTTTGTGTGGGGAAGATGGGCATGGTCGTGGTTATGTTGGTTATCCTATGGGGAGTTTGCCAATGGAAGCAAAATTTTGTCAAACACTTTTGTTTATGAAAGTAACTGTTTGTAAGCAGAAGCCTTTGTGAATCAAAGTATTACTATATTTTGAAGCATTATTGGTCACTATTAGAGAACATTCAGGTCTGGTTTATCAGGGTATTCATAAGTAGGAGTGTTCATTTATGTATCACCACAGGCAAAGGGAAAGCTTATTCACCAGTAAGGATGTAATGACATAAGGTTTCCTGGGGACCATACTTTGCCAGTTTTGCTCAGTGCTATGACTTCAGCTTCTATAACAGTGTCTGATACATAGTAGACATTCAATTGAATGAATGAAAAATGAATAAATGGAAAGATAAAGGACAAAGAATAAAGAGTACTCAGTAACTAGTGGTCTCTCTCGCTCTCTCTCTCTGCCTCTCTCTCTTTATTAAGCTTAAGGAGTTAGTCAAAAACACAGAGGTTCTAAGGAATTTTCTGCCTCTACAGTGCCTCTCTCCTTCCCTGTTTTGATACTTGAGGTCTGGGTAACATTCACAAATAAAAGTATGATAGAAGTCCAAAGTACGCAAGTCCTGAGATACATGCCCTGTGTGGTTACTGCCTTGAGAACGGGTGGGGGCTGTGAATTCATTTCTATGGAAGCACCACTTTATATTAGAATTCAGTCCTCACAGACTAGAATGAAATTCTTCCTCCCAGGCTTTGGTCTCCTAGCAGCTATTGTGCTGTCACTTGGGCTGTGTAGCATGCACCTGAGGAAGGGCTCCAGAAGCTGAGAGAGGTTCTGGCCAACAGCTAGCAAGGAAATGGAAACTCAATCCTACAGCTACAAGCAAATTACCTCTGCCAGTACCAGGGAGCTTTGTGGAAAACCCTAAGTCTCAGATGAGATGGATTCTCTGGCCAACACTTTGATTTCAGCCTTGTGAGAGTCCCAAGGAGGACCTAGGGCGCTTATACCAGACTCCTGAACCAGGGAAGCTGTGAGCTAATGGATCCAATGGCTGTTAAACCAGTAAACTGTTATGCATCAATAGAAAACTATTAAGTACCTGAATACATTAAATATCTACTAGAATATGTCTGGGCCCAGACACTGGAAGACCATACATACTAGTATTTCTTGCACTTAAATGTAGTTTGCAATGTGAATGAGCTCAGACTGAAGAATTTAAGGCCTTCCTCTTAAAAATATCTCTCAATATCCTCTTCTGCATTACCCTCAGTGGCTAGGCCTTCCTGAGATGTAGCTCCACAGCAGAAGATTCTGGATATCTGTGTCACAGAATGGATGAGTCACTAAAGAGAGATTCTATCTCTCTAAAAGATTCTATCATCTCTAAAGAGAGATGTATCTCACTGTTATGTGAAAAGGAAAATTCCCATAAATATGAGGGCTTATTTGTCACACAGCCCAGGTCATAACCCATATGTCTGCTGGTTTTTACAAGATCAGCAGGAGGAAGCTCATTCTAGTCTGTGAAGAAAGAGTCTTATACAAGGTGGTATTTCCCTGAGAATGATCTCACAATCACCACCCATACCTAAGGTAGTGACGACATGGGGTATTTACCTCAGGGTTTATTTATCATGACAGCCTTAACAGTCTAATTAATTCAACTTCTGGATACATGCACTTTTACTAGCCTTCCACCAAATAACCTCACAGACTTTATATCTTCTGCTACAATCTTCTTCAAACCAAGTTCATTTAAAAAAAATATAGCAGACAGTGTCCAGAAGGAAAAATTTCCCTGGTTTTTCAGGTTAGCCAAAACTGAAGTATCTGAAAATGCAAGTGATTTCACGTATTCATCATAAAAGCTGGCCTTTGGTTTTTTTCTATAGCAATGGAAAACTGTGATGGAAACCTGTTTTTAACAATTAAGCATTTGTCCACAATTCCACCAATGAGCTGTAGAGAACTTCCAGGAGGCATTATATGGTATATGTGTATATTTGGGTTCAGGAGCCCAGTGACAGAGAATGAGGGTTCTGCTCACAAATAGGAGACAAGAGAAAAGAGATCCAGAGAAAACCCAGTTGTAAGTAGGCCAGTGGGCCCTTTGGAGAAAATAATCTTCATTAGTGAGGGGCTGTTCATGGGACCTAGACTTGGCCACGCAGGACGTTCATATTTAGAATTGGTCCTGACATCCATATGTCTTCACTGCTTCCATCAGAGTTCCTGTTTTGCTTCAGAGTATCTACATCCTTGGGGAAAGCCACAAGGAATAATAATATCAGACACTTAAGTCTCCACCTAATGATAATATCAGACACCTAAGTCTCCAACCTCCTTTTTTATGTGATCTCATCTCCTAATGAATGAGCTAAGCCCTAGAAGTAGAAATGGTTTCTTCCTTCCTAGTCACTGGATAATGGAAAGGGAAAAGCAAAGGGCCCTGATGGTGGCAAATTGAATCAGATGGTCACAGAGAAGAGAACATGTACTAGAAAATGCTGTCGTTGCTCTTCATCTGCCTCTGTTTTCAGCTACAGCTCACAGTTTCTTGCAAACCTGGCCTCAGATTTCCTCAACCCCACTTCAGCTCAGAGCATCTGCTCTGCTGTGCGGTTTCCCCCCTTCCCAGCACATCAAAGGCAACTCAAATCTGTTTTGTATTTGTTGCATGCCAAGTTTGTTACACAAACTGAGCAGCTTACTCATTTATTCTCTTATAGTTGTGTAGATGGGTTTGATGGGCAGTCTGCTTGGAGTCCTACAAAGCTAACATAAAAATACCAGCCGGGCTGATCTCATCTCTGAAAGTTGCTTCTGAGCTCATTAAGCTTGCTGGTAAATTATTCAGTTCCCACAGGCATAAAACTCAGGTCTTATTTCGTTGCTGGTTGTCAGCCTGGGGCTGTCAGAGTTTAAATATTCTGGCATCCTTCTGATGTGGCTAGTCATGGTGTGTCACCTTCCCTTAGACTGTTGTCATCACTTATCCTCTTTGGACTGTTTTTGAGGGCTCCTATGGTTCATGTAGTGACCGTGCTGGTGGGTGAATGTTCACTTTCAGATGGTGGTCCTGGTGGAGCTTCTGCAGCTGCCCAAAGATCCCAATGGGACAGAGGCTGAGCCTTACCTGGAAACTCTAGCCAAGTGCCCTTGTGTTGACCTTTCCTTCTTCCTTGTTTTAAACTCCTTCCTCCTCTCTTCTGCTTCCTTCAATTATCTCCTAGTAAACTGCTGCCAAGACTAGTACAGATAAAACTAGAGGCTTGAGATAAAGTTTGAAGACTTCTCCAACCCTCTTTTCTTAGAGCATTTACTTAAATAATAAAACTTCCCACTGTTCTTTTTCCATCTCTTTGAAATATATGCAACATATAAAAGGTGAAAGCCTCCTGCTCACTTGTGGACCCAAGAAAGTCTGTCTCCAGGTCCTAGGAGGCACTCTCTAGAATAGACACAGCAAGCCCCACATCACCCAGACTCAGGGGCACCTTACTCCAAGCTGCTATGCCATTAACTAACTTGAATGGTCACTGTGATTGCCAGCAAAAGTTAGGATGAGCTATATGTGACAAATGGTGCAGTGGAGTTTTCTTCTTTGAGTACTAAGTCCTGGGTGTCCAAAGAACTTGCATAGGAACAGTTATGTCTGCCTGGCTACATGAAAGGTGAGAGTCTCTTCCTTCTCTGTGGTCTTAGTGAATTACCTATGGACAGGCATGCATTCTGGTTTAATGATTATTCAATAATAAAATGACTTTGTGAAAAGGATTTCTGGGTTGAGAGAATATTTGTGTTAAATAATATTTTCTAGCAATACCTGCACCCAAGAGCTTGTCTTTGTCCTGCTTTGGGAGACCCACCCCAACCCATAAAGAACAGATGTCACTTGGATGCCTGCAATTCAGGGACATTCAGGCTACCTAGAAGCTGTTGCTTAGGTATCCAGTATTTGACAGAGATGTAAGGTTTCTAATGGAGCTACACATAGGAATGTCTTCTAAAACTAGAGAGATACATTTCACTCATAACACGGTGTGTTTTTAAGGAGATTAGCTGAAGGCTTTCTTTTCTTTTCTTTCTTATTTATTTATTTATTTTGCTAATTAACTTCTTTCACTAAGCTTTCGTTGAATAACGCAACCCCAGACTGATGGCGCCATCCTCTGTATTATGTATATGACATGTAATTGTTTACTGCCTTGTGTTGTCATCTGTGCCTATTAAAGTCTATGCTCAAACTTAACAATTTTGGCATTTCGTGTCTTCTATCCTCAATAGCTAACACTCTGTCTCCCTGTGACAAATGGTAACTATTTCTTAAGATGTTGTTACTATTCATACTTCATTACATGTTTGCAAATTATAATTGCTCAATAAATGGAGAAAGAAGAAAATGCACACAAAAAGGAAAAAATGCACAGCATAAATTGCCAGAGAAGCTGAAGCCTCTGCCTGGAGCATACATCCAGTGGGTGTGGCCCCTGCCAATGAGAGTCATCAGTAAAGAGGAGGCTGAGAATGCTGGTTGGGGTTACTATAACTTTTACCCCTGCAGTGATTTTACCTCTTCATGGAAATTGTTCATTCATTAAAAACTAGACCCAATCAGCCCTATTATACAAATGAAGAAGAAAATAAGATGGAGTAATTTTTGTTACACTCGTTGCAGGCTAGTCTGAATTAGGGTTGAAAAGCTGAGAATCCTGTGTATGAATACAATTGCATGAAGTTGTATGCTTTTATGTCATTTTACATCACCCTCTTCTTGTTATCATTATGTGTGCTTTAGGAGTATAATAATAAAATAAGGCATTTTTCACTTGTATAGAATTTTGTAGTTTGGTAATTGCATAATTTTCACAATAGTCACTTTCTTTAAAAAAAAGCAACTGTTAGTTTTCATTTTGAAAAATTCTCAGAAACACAGTATGCTCTCATTCTATAAAATGCATGTCCTTTAAGGAGTATTTTAAATCTCTATAATAGAATTGGGCTTCCAAAATGATTGAGTCCTTAATAGATGGAAATTTCATGGTTTTTGTAACAAACTCACTTATATTTCTAGCTTTAAGTACTTTTGAGCCAATTGACTTGATATATATAATATTAAAGCTTGTGGTTATAATGACCTCAAAACATCAGTTTTCTCTATTTGAATGGACCCAGAAGTGATTAAGAAATCTCAGTGTTATTGTCGCAGATTCAAAACTTACACTAAAATACTTACACTAAATAATGCATACCTTAAATTAAATAAGAGAAAAAGCACAGTTAATCATAGTGATAAGAGACATCAACTTACAGAGATGGAGGCTAAGAAGACAAAGAAGCTCACAACAGAAATAAAAGGTTTTATCTTATAACTAAAGATTAATATTGGGATTTGAGATAATTGTGGAACTATTACATATAGTTTGATTCACTTTATAAAAAGTTTCAGTTTCATGGAGTCATATCTAAGATTAACTTTTCTTTTTAAAAATTGTTGTTAGTACATGTCTGTGATACATACTAATTATATGCATTGTGGGTAGTTTGTAAACATACATAACATATTTTAATTCTTTTTATGTCCCCTTTACCTCTCCTACTCTCCCCTCCCTCCATCTCTTGGTCTCTTTCTCATTTGAGAGAGATCTATCTCCCTGTTTCCTATTATCTATCTTTTATTTTGCCCTTTAATTTATCTACACTTTGAGTTTCTCATATAAGAGAAACCATGCGATGTTTAAGCTATTGTATCTGATTTATTTCACTTAACATTATAGCTTCAAGGTATATCCATGTCCTACACATGACTCAAATTTATCTTTATAGCCTCCTGGTAATCTATGGTGTGTAAATACCACATTTTCTTTATCACTTCATCTGTTGATGGACATATAGGTCAGTTTCAAGATTTAGCTGTTATGAACTATGCTGCTATACACATGGATATGCATGTATTACTGTAATATGATGTCATTAACTCTTTTGGGGAAATACAATCCTGAATAGCAAGACCAAATCCAACATCACAATCCTGGATTTCAAATTCTATTACAAAGGTACAGTGATAAAAACAGCACAGTACTGAAACAAAAACACACAAGTATGTCAATGGAACAGAACAGAGACTCAGAAACAACCCCAGGCACATTCAGCCAACTGATCTTTGACAAAAGGGCCAAAAATATGCTGGAGGAAAGATAATCTCTTTGATTAATGGTACTGGGAAATGGATTATACACATACAGAAAATTAAACCTAGATCCATATCTTTCATCATGTGCTAAACTGAAATCAAAATGGTTCAAAGATATAAATATAAAAACAGAAACATTTAACCTGCTAGATGATAAGGTAGGTTGCCTTTCTTTTGAAAGAAATTGTTTCTTCCTGTTGCTAAGGTATCTTGAGTTTTGGCATGGTCACAACAACTGTGGATGTAGGCTAGTGTTTAACTTCTATGCTCCATGAAAATAAATGTAAAAAGAATTATGCCTGTAATATGAGAATGATGTGAGAGCTTTGGCTGAGTGTGAAGTGTTCCCGGTGCTTTCGAGGAGGGCAGTAGCACCATAAAGATCATAAAGACTGTGCATGCTCCACCCTTAAACATTCATATTTTTCTATCTAGTAGAAATTTCACACTTCAGTTTTCCTAGCTTTAGGAGTATGTGATAGATGTCCACATTCCCATTAATCCAAATCAGCAAAGCTATGATAAGAAGCCACACTGTCACTCTGATAGGGGATCTCACTTGTTACCTACACTCATGGCCTGGTCCCAGACCTACCTTGTGCCAGCCAATTACAGTCTCCCTGCAGCCACCACCTATGGACCAAACTCCACACCTGAGATGAAACTACTGCTGAATTTCAGATTCCTCTTGTTTAGTGGGTAACTATAAAAGCTGAGAATAGTTACTACAGATTGTTAGGATTTGAGTCTGTTTTTTTTGTAGCCTTGGATTTAAAAAGTTAGAAAATCATTTAAAAAAATTTCTCTCTAACAACTTGTTTTATTTATAAAAATGTGAATCCTATACAAATAATTTTATATAAGCATGGTTTTAAAATAATTAAATATAGGTCAGTTAAATTACTAAAAGTATGAATACTGCCCTTCATTCTTTGAGTTCCAGATGTATATAAGTAGATGAGGAGCTCCAGTAATATTGAAGGAATTTCACTGCTGCAATATCTTGCAGGACTTGATGAGTAGAAGGAACTCTTGCCTGAAAAATAATGTCTGGGGTTAAGACAGGGGCTGGAACAGTAGCTACTCTAGATAAATGATTATTATCAGGTGTTGGTGGAGCTTCACTGGGAAAATCATAAACAAACTTCAGTCTAACCACCTATTTGAAGATAAAGGAGACTCTTCTTACTCAGTTCTTAGATATAAAAGTGAGAAGTTCATCAGCAGAGGGAATAACATTGAGTTAACATTTGATTATGACTCAGCATCATCTTGCAGATGTCTGTGTATGATAAAGGGACTATCAGCTCAGTGTGGTGGTGCAGGCCTGCAACCCCCACACTCTGGAGGCTGAGGCAGAAGGATTGCAAGTTCCAGCCCAGCATGGGCAACTTTGTGACTCAAAATTTTAAAAAATAAAGGGCTATGAACATAGCTAGTGTGAAGATGTTTGGTTCAATCCCTAGTACTGCATTTTTAAAAAGAGAGTATATTTTTATTAAGAAACATAATTGGAAATTTAGTAATGATAATAATGATAGGAATCAATGCTAGTGAGCAAGCAAATTGATATAAAATTTTCTTGGCAATATAGCAATGTTAATAAAAGTTAAAAATAATTATAACTACAACACTGAAGTGCTCCAAAGAAATGTTCACCCATGTGCGTAGGAAGCCAGTCTGAAATTATTCTGTGTATGAAGATCTAGGAAAAGTCTCAGATTTTACCCACTTGCACACTAACAAATCAGTTTGCCCCATTTTGAAGGTAGTGGAGGAAAGCACAGGTCTTGGGGCAGAAACAAAAAGCAGATTATTACAAGCTCCAAGTGTTAGGGGCCAGAAGCATTGTGTTAGGTCCATGAATAGAAAGATGCCCTCAGTGTGCACAGACCCAGGACCTACAATGTGAAGAGGTGTGGGTACCACAGTGTGCACAAGTCCAGATCCCACAGTATGAACCAGTATAGATCCCAGAGTGTGAACAGATCAGGTCCTAGAGTGTGAACAGATTCAGGTCCACAGTGTGAATAGGTCTAGTTTCCACAGTGTGAGTGGGTCCATGTCCCACCATGTGAGCACATTCAGTTTTGATTTATGAGAAGGTATAGGTGGGACAGTGTGAGGAGATCCTGGTACCACCGTTTGCAAAGGTCATGGTAACACAGCATGAGTAGGTGCAGTTTCCACAGTGTGAGTGGGTCCAGGACCCACAGTATGAAGTGGGCCAGGAACCACAGTGTGAATAGTTCAGGTCCCAGAGTGTGAACATGGATAGGTACAATAGTGTAAAGAGGACAGGTCCCAGGGCATGAGTAGAACCAGAT